>NC_056525.1:63499096-63505622 GCF_019175285.1 Sceloporus undulatus | reverse complement strand
GACCTCCAAGGAAGGAGACTCCACTACACTCCGAGGGAGTGTGTTCCACTGTCGAACAGCCCTTACTGTCAGGAAGTTCCTCCTAATGTTGAGGTGGAATCTTTTTTCCTGCAGCTTGCATCTATTGTTTCGGGTCCTGTTCTCTGGAGCAGCAGAAAACAAGCTTGCTCCCTCCTCAATATGACATCTTTTCAAATATTTAAACAGGGCTATCATATCACCTCTTAACCTTCTTTTCTCCAGGCTAAACATCCCCAGCTCCCTGAGTCGTTCCTCATAGGGCATGGTTTCCAGACCTTTCACCATTTTAGTTGCCCTCCGTTGGACATGCTCCAGTTTCTCAATGTCCTTTTTGAATTGTGGTGCCCAGAACTGGACATAATATTCCAGGTGGGGCCTGACCAGGGCAGAATACAGTGGCACTATTACTTCTCTTGATCTAGACACTATACTTTTATTAATTGGTTGGTTGGGCTCCTTTCCCATTGTATAGTGATTGGATCCTATGGGGCCTGGTGCAGCCTAGTGTGGGCTCACTGTGGGGGGGAAAGGGCCTAGTAAGGCTTAGATTATTGGTGGTGGATTTATAGGCTGGGGTGCCTAGTGAAAACTATTTTCTTTGTGGTGGAATTACAGGCCTGTGGTTGCAGTCTTGCTGTATTGTGAACTTGTAGGCCTGTGGAGCTTTGTTGCTATTTTCTTTTCTTTTAATATTGCAGGTGGCCATTTTGTGTGGTGCTTCTGGGGGTGGCCATTTTGAGTGTGCTGCACATGAATGCCCTCATTTTATATTACATTTGTATGGTGTGTCTCCATTTTGTCTGCCGGTTGTGGGGGAAGCCATTTTGGGTTCCATTTGTATTACAGGTAACGATCTTGTAAGAAGTTATGGGGCAGTCATTTTGAGTGTGGTGCATGTGGGCATTGCCATTTTGTTTTTTCTGCTCTGGCATTCTGGCCATGTTTAGGCCTCTATTCTGACATGAGTACGCTATGTGTAGTAGGACACATATCCCTATAGTAATTGCCCAAAAGGGAAGGGCATGGGTGATGACAGAGAGCAGCAGGGCGGTAAGTGAGGATGCAAAGGTTCCTCTGCACTTGCTAAAGGGGCCTACTCCAATTAAATTAGGCAGGCTTGAGTTCCCTTTGCATGTGTCTCTGGATAGTGAGGTTGTGCGTTTTGTGTGGAATGTTTTTAGGGAATCCATTTCAGGAAGTCCAGAAGCCTTATTTTGCTAAGAACCTGCATTTTGTTATTGATTTAGAATAGGCTGTTAAGAATAGGATTGCGAAAGAGGTAGCTGAAGATAGGGCAAGGGGCACTCTTTATTATCTTCCAGTTGTTAATCTGAGAGTGTCTCCTGTGGGTGTGGTTCCCAGGAGGACACCTGGTGAATTAAGGCTTATTCACCATTTATCCCCAAAGGTACTCACTTAATCATGCAATTCCTGCTGATTTATGTATAGTACCTTATGTATAATTTGCTCCTGCCATTAGGTTAGTGTGCAGAAATGGGACAGGGAGGAGTGGCGAAATGTGACATTAAGCCTACATTTTGCCTCCTTCTGGTTCATCCTTTAGATTTTTGAGTTGTTATAATTTTCTTTTGATGGACATTTTTTTCATAGAATCATAGATTTGGAAGAGACCGCAAGGGCCATCCAGTCCAACCCCATTCTGCCATGCAGGAAATCACAATCAAAGCATCCCCAACAGATGGCCATCCAGCCTCTGCTTAAAGACCTCTAAGGAAGGAGACTCCACTACACTCCAAGGGAGTTTGTTCCACTGTCGAACAGCCCTCAGGAAGTTCTCCTAATGTTGAGGTGGAATCTCTTTTCCTGTAGCTTGTATCCATTGCTCCAGGTTCTAGTCTCTGGAGCAGCGGAAAACAAGCTTGCTCCCTCCTCAATATGACATCCTTTCAAGTATTTAAACAGGGCTATCACCTCTTAACCTTCTCTACTCCAGGCTAAACATCCCCAGCTCCCTAAGTTGTTCCTCATTGAACATGGTTTCCAGACCCTTCACCATTTTAGTCACCCTCCTTTGGACACGCTCCAGTTTCTCAATGTCCTTTTTAAATTGTGGTGCCCAGAACTGGACACAATATTCTAGGTGGGGCCTGACCAAAGCAGAATACAGTGGCACTATTACATCTCTTGATCTAGACACTATATTTTTATTGATGCAGCCTAAAATTGCATTGGAATGTTTAGCTGCCACATCGCACTGTTCACTCATGCTCAAACTGTGGTCTACTTGGACTCCTAGATCCCTTTCACACATCGTCTTGTTCAGCCAGGTGTTGCCCATCCTATATCTATGCATTTTATTTTTCCGCCCTAAGTGCAGTACCTTACATTTCTCCGTGTTGAAATTCATTTTGTTAGCTTTGGCACAACTTTCTAATCTATTAAGGTCATTTTCAATTTTGATCCTGTCCTCTGGGGTATTAGCTACTCCTAGTTTGGTGTCATCTGCAAATTTGATAAGTATGCCCCCAATTCTTTCATCTAAGTCATTGATAAATATGTTGAATAGCACTGGGCCCAGGACAGAGCCCTGTGGGACCCCACTGGTCAGTTCTCCCCAGGATGAAAAGAAGCCATTGTTGAGCACCCTTTGGGTTCGGCCAGTCAGCCAGTTACAAATCCATGTAACAGTTATCTTGTCTAGCCCACATTTTACAAGCTTGTTTGCAAGAATGTCATGGGAAACCTTGTCAAAGGCCATACTGAAATCAAGATATACTATATCCACAGCATTCCCTTCAACTACAAAACTGGTAATTTTATTAAAAAAAAAAAGAGAGAGAAAGAAATTAGGTTTGTCTGGCATGACTTATTTCTCTGAAACCCATGTTGACTTTTTTGTGATTATGGCATTGCTTTCTACACAAACTCTCTGTTTAATGAATCTGCTCTAGAACTCTTCCCCTGTATGTGAATGTCAAACGAACTTGATGTTTAATGTATTTGAGATCCCCCCTCTTTTTTTCTTTCCCTGTTTTGAAAAGATGGACTACATTTGCCGATTTGCCCTCCTCCATTCTGTCTAGGAACTTCTCTTCTCCGGTTCTCCAAGATTCTCAAATAATATTGCCAATGGCTTGCGCCGCATATTCACTAGAAGCTACACTAAACCATTTCTTTTAATATAATTCTTGGATGTCCGTGGTCATCTGGTCACTGGAGACTTATATTCATCTCCTTACTTGATTCTATGCTGTGCTGAAATTCTCCCACGTAATCTTCCCTCCTTCCCCTGCTTTCCTCCTCTCCATCCTTTCCTCAGGTGTGAGAGCACCGCCTTTGATCTTTCTGTTTTCCTGAGAAGAACTGAAGAGTCAAAAAATGTGAATAATTCTGGTTGAATAATTCTGTTCCGCCTAATTCTTCTTCTGAATTCTCTTTCTGTACTCCTTTTCTTCTCTTTCCTTTCTTTTATTTTCTCGTTCCCTTCCCTCCCCTTAAATTTGCCATCTTCTTCTCCATGCAGTGGTCCTAAAAAAACCATTTCCTTTCTTCCTCATTTCCTTCTTTCCGTTTTGCTGCAAGACATATCCAAAAAAGCCCTTTTGATTGTTCCTTAACCTCTCTACGAGCAAGCCTGAATTCTCATTCTCGTCTGACTTTAGCTTTTCCAATGACTTTACATCAAATTAACCCATACAACATGCTAGCTATTGTTTGAACTTCCCCTGTTGGTGATTTTCCCCATTTTTTTTCCAGTTCTTATACATGTTCAGTCAGTTTAAAAAACTTAGCTACGTATGAAAGTCTCCTTAGTCATCCAGCCTGGTTTCTTCAACATCTCCCCATTATTCTTCCTCATTGGGGAAGTGTTTGAAAATTGTGCCTTTCAATGTCAGTATCTCCCTTTTAAGAAACTCCCCATCCGTCGTATAAACTTCCCTTATCTCTTTAGTATTCTCTGACCATGGTATCACCACCCAGTATTTCTCTCTCTAAGTTTACTAAAACTCAAGGCTTTCCTAAAGTCTCAGAATGTTGTTCTGACTAAGCTTGGCACTCTCCCGCCTTTTCCATTGTATAAAACAAACTCCAGATCAGCCATTGCTATGGGGTAAATCTCGTATCTATGTTTCCTGTATTTGAAAAGTTCAGCATTTAGTGTCTAGAATGGGCTGAGGTTTAGGTCAGGATTAAAAGGGTAGTTTCAAAAAATCCTACCTCAATGGTGTTGTATGGGTGTTGTTGGGAAAGGGCCAACTGCTAGGCAAAGTGACTTGTTCTTCCCGTTAATGGGGGAACTGGTGGTGGTCTTCTTGCTTCATGTAAAGACTAAAAGACCACAGACAACCTCGTCTTGTGTTGTTTTTTTTTTTTTTTTTTTTTTGGTATCAAAGATTGTGTTGATACCGTATAAGGGCAACATTGGTAAGTTTGTCCGTGCGGGAAATTGATGACTGTTAAACGGGAGGGTTGTCCAGTCTTTTGTTGGGGGTTGCAGAAAGCCACTCTCAGGGAAAATTTGCAGTAGGCTTATTATAAGCCATCGTTAAAGTTTGTATGATAAGCATGGACATGTTGCCTCCGTTAGGTAGGGCCTGTTGAATGCAATCTCTTGTGATGTTTTTGGCAAGAGGGGAAGCACAGAATCATCATAGGATTAGATTTTGTTCAAGGTAGATTAGGGAAATTATTGGGAAGTAATGGCACAATTTCTTCAGTTGCAGCCTTTATAGTAGTTAATGATGATCCTTAAAAGGTGTGTCAGGATGTGGCAGGATTCTATAGGCAAAATCGGTGGTCTGTTGTTTTAGAGAACATGAGGTGTGGCAAAAATCTTGGTCAGAGAATGGTGCTCAGCTTGCCTTTTGTTCCAAACTGACTTTGTTTTTAGAGTTTTTTCCAATTGTGTGAGAGGTTTTGCATTTTTGGGTTGAGGAGCTGGGCAAATTCCCTCTGTCCCATTTCTGGTATGATACCATGGCTTTTGTCTGTTTTTAATCAAATATTATTCCTCCTACAAATCGCCACCAGCCCAGATTACTACTCCTAGTCAATGAGTCCTTTTAGTTTTCAGCAGTTTGCAATACACATCGTTTGTGTTCACAGTGAAATCCATGTGGCCGTAATGAGACAAATGGATGAGCTTACAAGCTCTCGTCAAACTCTCTCTCGCTCTTGCCACAGTTGGAAGTGCTTCAGAACAACTGGCCTTGAAGCGAGACTCTGGACCTGTTACCTAATGTTGGTAAATCTATGGACCTTTGGAGGGGTTAAGTTTGCATTTAGCCCCCTCGTACTAAACATGGTGTACACAGAAAGCTGGGAATAAATTTTGAAACATTTAGATAGATGTTATACAGATGGAGATGTCTTGTGCGCTATTCCCCATTTGAATATGTCTCGCAATATATGTGCATTGCTTAAGGGACATATGCCCCTGTAAATTCCATTAGGACTAATTTAGAGGTTGTGTTGCATAGGTACAAGATTATAACAACTCAGCAATATATTTCATGAATCCACAAAGCCCTTTTCGAAGGCTGGGACCAGGGATGTGGTCAGGTACTGGTGGGCATGAGCTTTTTTCTCCACGTATGTCTTAAAGGATTGGGCCACTGTTAAAACTGTTTGTTGGCCTGCCATATAATGTAATTCTTGGTTATGAGGATGACCCAATTTATGCTGCATCATTATATGCATTGTTTTATTTGGGAGGAGGTTTTATTAATCCCCCTTACATATTGTGGCAGATTGGTTGGTGGGCATCAAGGGGGATTTACTGTCAGGAACCTCGGGCCTTGAGATATTTAGATTTGTAATGCAGAGTTGGTGGTATTTTGTATTAGTTATGCCATTCCAAAAACCTGATCAGAAGGGTAAGACCCAAAAGCAAGTAAAGTTGTGGGACTTGTGTGTTCCTGACCCTGCTCTTGATGTTCAGCTTTGTTGAATCGGCAACTAAATGTCACAGATGAGGGGGGAATATGTGTTGATTCGTAAGGGGAAAGAATGCAACAAAGGATAAGGTCCATGTTTGGTCAGATTGTAATGGAGGAAAGGGACTAAGAAACCCATGCTTAGTCCCCTTGTGCTGTGGCAATAGGGGTTGAATATAATCCTGTTTGTGATCCACCTTTCTTACACTTGCTAGTGTAGGTAGGAATGCTAGGAAAACACGCTCTTTAAGTTAAGGTTCTGAGGCCTGGGGGGTTAGGGAAGGAGCTGACCTCTTGACATTAATCCTGGTAATGCTGGGCTCACAACATCTGTGATGAGTTTTCTAAAGGGTTGGAGTGGGATGTCCCCTGGATACCTTCCTCCAAATTATTCTTCCAAAAGCCAAAGGACCTAATCCAAAGTTTTGATTGTTTTGGACTAGATATTTTCGGAGATTATTTTTACCCAAGGGAAGAGCAGAGAAAGCCTGTCAAAGAGAAGGCCAAGTCAAGGGGAAGTCAAGGGGTTGACACCCCTCTGCCCTCAGCTAGACCTAAATCAGGTTGCCTATCCTCTTTGCTCATTTCCTTCCGCCAGTGCATCTTAA
>NC_056525.1:63435680-63499071 GCF_019175285.1 Sceloporus undulatus | reverse complement strand
TGTCTTGTCTAGCCCACATTTTACAAGCTTGTTTGCAAGAATGTCATGGGAAACCTTGTCAAAGGCCTTACTGAAATCAAGATATACTATATCCACAGCATTCCCTTCAACTACAAAACTGGTAATTTTATATAAAAAAAAAGAGAGAGAAAGAAATTAAGTTTGTCTGGCATGACTTGTTTCTCTGAAACCCATGTTGACTTTTTGTGATTATGGCATTGCTTTCTAGATGTTCACAAACTCTCTGTTTAATGATCTGCTCTAGAATCTTTCCTGGTATTGATGTCAGACTAACTGGATGTTAATTATTGAGATCCTCTTTTTTTCCCTTTTTGAAGATGGGGACAACATTTGCCCTCCTCCAGTCTGCTGGGACTTCTCCTGTTCTCCAGGAGTTCTCAAATAATATTGCCAATGGCTCCGATATTACACTAGCCAGTTCTTTTAATATTCTTGGATGTCGTTCATCTGGTCCTGGAGACTTATATTCATCTCCTTACTTATTCTGTGCTGAAATTCCCGTAATCTGTCCTCTGCTCCATCTTCCTCAGGTTGAGCACCCTTTGTCTTTTCTGAGAAGACTGAAGCAAAAAAGGTGTTGAATAATTCTGCCTTTTCTCTTTCCCCTGTTAGCATTTTGCCATCTTCTCCATGCAGTGG
This sequence comes from Sceloporus undulatus, assembly GCF_019175285.1. Taxonomy (NCBI): domain Eukaryota; kingdom Metazoa; phylum Chordata; class Lepidosauria; order Squamata; family Phrynosomatidae; genus Sceloporus; species Sceloporus undulatus. Next base: position 63,498,411 of record NC_056525.1, on the reverse strand, counting down.
TCCTACCATTTCCTTCTTCCTTTTGCTGCAGACATATCCAAAAAAGCCCTTTTTGTTGTTCTTAACCTCTCTAGCAAGCCTGAGTTCATTCTGTGCTTTAGCTTTTCTGACTTTACCCCTACACATGCTAGCTATTTGTTTGACTTCCCCTTTGGTGATTTCCCCATTTTTCCAGTTCTTATACATGTTCAGTTTAAAACTTAGCTCAGTTGAAAGTTCCTTAGTCATCCATCCTGGTTTCTTCAGACATCTCCCATTATTCTTCCTCATTGGAAGTGTTTGAAATTGTGCCTTCAGTATCTCCCTTTTAAGAAACTCCCATCCGTCTTGAACTCCCTTATCTTTTAGTATTCCTGACCATGGGATCACCCCCAGTATTTCTCTAAGTTTACTAAAATCAGCTTTCCTAAAGTCTAGAATGTGTGTCTGACTAAGCTTGGCCTCTCCTTTCCATTGTATAACAAACTCCAGGATCAGGCCATTGCTATGGGGGTATGCTGTGTCTTGTCCTGTATTTGAAAAGTTCAGCATTTTTCTAGAATGGGCTGAGGTTTAGGTCAGGATTAAAAGGGGTAGTTCATTACCTCAATGGTTTTTTGGTTTGTTGGAAGGGCCACTGCTAGGCAAAGTGCTTTCTTAATGGGGGAACTGGTGGTTTCTTTGGCTCATGTAAAGACTAAAAGACCAGACACTTCTTTGTTTTTTTTTTTTTTTTTTTTTTGGTATCAAGATTGTTTGATACCTTAAGGCAGCATTGTAGTTTGCCGTGGGGGAAATTGGATGACTTAAACGGGAGGGTGTCAGTCTTTTGGGGGGTTGCAGAAAGCCACTTCTAGGGAATTTCAGGAGCTTATTAGCCATCTTAAATTTGTATATAGCATGGTTGCTCCTGGTAGGGCCTTTTGAAGGCATCTCTTGTGATGTTTTTGGCAAGAGGAAGCCGCATCATAGGATTAGATTGTGTCAGGTGATTAGGGAAGATTTGGAAGTATGGCACAATTTTCTTTCAGCCTTTAATGGTGTTAATGAGTGATGCCTTAAAGGTGTTCAGATGTGGCAGGATCTATAGGCATCGGTGTCTGTTTTAGAGGACATAGGTGTGCAAAATCTTGGTCAGAGGAATGGGCTCAGGCTGCCTTATTGTCCAAACTGACTTTTTTTTAGTTTTTTCCAATTGTGGTAGAGGTTTGCATTTGGGGTGAGGAGCTGGCAAATTCCTCTGTCCATTTCTGGTATGATACCATGGCTGTTGTCTGTGTTATCAATATTATGTCCTCCAAATCCCCCAGATTATACTCCTAGTCAGGGCCTTTATTTTGCAGCGTTTGCAATACAACATTTTGTTCACAGTGATCCATGTGGCCGGTATGGACAATGGGATAGCTGACACTCTCTCTTGCCAACAGTTGGAGTGCTTCAGACAACTGGCCTTGGAAGCAGACTCTGGACCTGTTCCTATGTTGGTAGATCTATGGAGCCTTGGAGGGGTAAGGTTGCATGTTAGCCCCTCGTACTAGGCATGGTTACCAGAAGGCTGGGAAATAATTTGAACATTTTAGGAAGGTTAACAGGATGGAGATGTCTTGGCCTATTCCAGTTGAATATGTCTCGCAATATTGTGCATGCTTAAGGGACATATGCCCCTTAAATCCATTAGGACTAATTTAGGTTTTGTGGCTAGGGTACAAGATTATAACAACTCAGCATATGATTTCAGAATCCACAAAGCTTTCGAAGGCTGGACCAGGGAGTGTGGTCAGGTAGCTGGTGGGCATGAGCTTTTTTCTCCACGTATGCTTAAAGGATTGGGCACTGTTTGGCCTGCCATATGTAATTCTGGTTATGAGATGACCCAATTTTATGCTGCAGCATTATATGCATTTTTTTTGGGAGGGGCCTTACATATTGGCAGATTGGTTGTGGCAGTCAAGGGGGATGTTACTGTCAGAACTCTGGCCTTGAGAGATTTGGAATTTGGTAATCAGAGTGTGGTTTTGTGTATTAGCCATTCCAAAACTGATCAGAAGGGGGTAAGAGCAAAAGTACAGTTGGGACTGTGTTCTGACCTGGCTTTATGTTCAGTTTGTGATCTGCAACGTAATGTGCAGATGAGGGGAATATGTTGTTCGTGGGGAAGATGCAACAAAGGATAAGGTCCATGTTGGTCAGTTTAATGGAGGAAAGGGACTAAGCCCATGCTTGTCCCTTGTCTGTGGCAGATAGGGGTGAATATAAGTCTTTGGTGATCACCTTTCTTACACTTCTAGTGTAGGGTAGGATGCTGAAAACCTCTCTTTTAAGGTTCTGAGGCCTGGGGGGTTAGGGAAGGAGGCTACTCTTGACATTAATCTGGTATCTGGGCTCACACTTGTAGAGTTTTAAGGGTTGAGTGGGAGTCCCCTGGGTTACTTTCCAATTCCAAAAGCCAAGGACCAATCCAAGTTTTGGATTGGTTTTGGAGCTGAGATATTTTGCCCAAGGGAAGGCAGAGAAGCTTGTCAAGGGGTTGACACCTGGCCTCAGCTAGACCTAATCAGGTTGCCTCCTCTTGCTTCATTTCCAGGCCAGTGCATCTTAAATAGGTTAGGTCAAATTAGGTGGCCTTTGTTTAACCCAATTGTCTGTATTTGGTCTCGTTATTTCCACAGTTGGTTATCAAAAACACTTATGACTGTAAGTACGTAATACTGAACAATCTGTTGACACTTAGACATTAAGTTGATCTATGAAAAACTGGCAAACCTATCCTGTACATGTCTACTCAAAAGTAAATCTCATCAAGTTCAGAAGGAGATGTATTCATGGGAAAGTGGGTATAGATTTGCATCTTGAAAGAAGTGAAGTTGAGAGGACATATGTTATTTTTCCAGCTAAAAGGTGTGTCAGGAGGATTAAATGTACAATCATAATCAAAAGGTCCTAATTTGTATTTCTCCTAATATTTTTAAAAGGAGAACATTTTGAACAGAACATATTTTATCTTTGAGGAAAAGTGCATTGTATTAAAGAAGGCACTTGTTCTTTTCTTTTGAACACTTGAGAATGTTGGCAATGCATGTTTAGTGCCATTTACTTTGATGTGTCTAGCAGTGTGCAAACATTTGTAGCATTGGGGTCTAAGGTCCTTTCTGTACCAATTGCTTTTATGCAGTAAATGTGCATTTGTTTCTTATTTATTATCTGAAGCCTGTACAGTTTCTCTTGAGGCTTCAATTCTTTTGTTGCTATATTGCATATATGGCACTCAAATAACAGTAATTTTGTACCTGTGAAAATAATATATGCCAGGAGGACACATGATGTGAGTGTAGTGCGGAATGTTGTTGCTTGGCTGTTGAGTAAACAGTTACTACAGCTGAGTTATGTATAAGCCAAAAATCTTATTGATTGCTGCAAGGGAGAGTGAGTAGTGGCCCATACATAACTTTCTGTTAGGGGAAATAATTAACTGTCTTGCACCAAGAGACAATAAGCTTGGATATACAGTGCACTCTCCCCTTACGTGGGGATCCATTCTGATTCCCTCCGCGTAAGGGGAAATCAGCGTATGCTGAAGCCCCATAGGAAGTAATGAGGCTTGTGCCCATGGCACGTGGTGGCGCAGCGGCACACATGCGTTATGGGCACACACCCCATTAATTCTTCCAGGGTGCGCGATGGGCTCTTCCAGCACGGCTTTCAGCGTAAAATGCAGGCACGTTGTAGTGCATTAAGGGCTATTTCTGACCTCATTGAAAATTCTCATTGTATTGAAGATTAGCAGTAAAGTTAATGTTGAAATTAGAGGTAATCTTTAAATGTACAATTTGTCTATTTCTTGAAATCACTAGCAATCCCAGTACCTCTTCCTTTGACAATCCTAAAGACAACCAGAATATGCCATTACTACTTGGCATCATGGCTTGCCAAAAAGCAATATGTGACTACACTCATCCCTCCATATTTGCAGATTTGATTATTCATGGATTTGATTAATATGTTCTCTCTAGGAATATCTAGGTCCTCCAGTGCAACTATATGGTCAACTTTAACCAAAAGTTGCAATGAAAGACCTAGAGGCTCCTAGAGAGAATACTCTACTAGGCATTTGTAGCTCCTCCAGCGGAGTTCTATGGTCAGTGTCTTTTGGACGTTGACCACAGAGTTGCACTGGAGGACCTAGAGATTCCTAGAGAGGTGTCCTCTCATGTAAAAACATTGTATTTTTGTTATTTGTGGTTTTTCCATATTCATGGGGGTCTTGTGCCCCTAACCCTAGTGAATATGGAGGGATAAATGTATTTGTTTTTCAACATTTTATACTGGGTGTACCCTCCAACTGTACTGATTTGGCAGGGGCAGTTCTGAGTAAAGCTTGGCTGTCTCACTTTTCCAACAGCTTTTGAAGTGTCCCAGTTTCTTTCTCTTACTCTCACTCCAACCCCCTTGTCTTCAGTTTATTCAATTTGCTGCAAATGGAGTTCAAAGTAAAAAGGTAGCTTGTCCTCAGTTAATTCAATAGCAGGGAGAAGCGGGTGTGGAATCTTTTCCTTCTTGGTAGAGTCAGGCAAAAGCAAACTGATACAGCCACTCCTAGCTTGTATGTTCTTCCTCATTAAATTAATACAGTACATTTTATTATCTTGACCACACTCTGAGGTTGCTTGGCCATGTGTCTTGGTTTTCATTCATGAAATTTTGGCGGATATGTGTATCTCAGTGACAAAATACAATTAATCTCTGTTCTAGCCCTTTTTTTTATTTGAAAAAAAAAATAAAAACAAAAAAAACCCTGTACATTGCAATTGGTTGAAATTTGGAGACAGGTTTATAATTTTTCAGGAGACAATGTTTTAGGAGAAAATGTTCAGGAGACAATAATTGTCAGTCCAGTTCTGTGCTAACATGCCTCATCTTGGTTCAAGAGTATCATATACCAAATACTCTTATTACAAGTACTGCTGCCAACACATCTGGTTGACTTCTCTCAGTACAGTGGCACCTCCTTGTTCACCCCAGTTTTTATATACAGTGTTGAATAATTTAACTTTTCCAAGTACTATATGTACAGTCGTCCCTCCCTTTCCACGGTCTTGTTCTTCACGGGAGGGGCAGGCAGTGAGGAACAAAATGGTGGTGAGCATGTGTGTGTGTGCACCTAAGGCACACACGCCATTATTTTCAATGGGACTCGAATATTTGCAGGATTGGGGCCTAGAATGGGTCCCTGTGAATTGGGAGGGGCTATTGTATATGTACGTGTGTCAATGGCAATCAACACCATATCCTCTCCAATAAATGCATTTCATAGTGGAAGTTTCTTATTGTATGTTCTTCAGATTCAATTTAGAATTATTAAAATCACTAGAATGGTTGACTGTCAGGCTTTGGGTACATAGGAGTTTCTCAGAACTCATAAAAGCCAAAAAGTCTTAACTGTGGCAAAAAATTCCATGAAGAATAATTTGCTTGCTGATCAATTCTATAGTTGTCTGTTCAGACTTCATATTCACACAGCAGGCTGCTTCCACGTAATTCCATGATATATGCACACAGCATTGGTAATTTTAAACCGTAATCCTGACTGTGCCTACCTGGAAATAAGTCCTAGAGATCAGTGGATCTTACTTCTGAAGCCCAGTCCTGAATATGCAACTCTTAATGTAAGATCAGTTAATTGTAGTTTATTTTACCTTTTTATTATATATGCTTGGGATTGCAGTGGAACAAGGACTACATTTAGTAAGAAGTATAAAATCCATATGTTTGTTATATGCAAAATAACTTTTTAAAAACTTGTTTTGAACTCCAATAATTTGCAGGGAAGAGGCTGAAAATGTGATAGCAGCACATGTACTCTCTAAATAATCTGTGCACCACAAGTCCCAAACATGGGTAATATGAGGGTGAAACCCTATATGTAAGTCTACTTGCTGTACGAGTGGGGATCATATAGACCTCCCAATATTGTTGGTCTTATGTTCCCAGCATTCCTCACCATTGTCTATGCAGGTTAGGGCTGCTGGGACCTGTAGTCCAACATCTGGAAACCCATTTGATTCATACTTTTACTGTATCAAAATAAATTAAACTTGCTCCCCAGTAGACATGCCTAGCATTGTACAGCAATGGAATCTGTTTGTCCTTGTAAACATGCCCTTTTGCTCAGCTCTTCAACTGAGGCCCTGTTCTGAAGTCCCCTGCAAAGTGGGCAGGTGAAAAATAGGATAAGGGTCTTGCTCCTTTAATAGTTATGCATAAGAGGGGATTTCACCAGGGGTGGTTTGTATTGGCTAGCCAGGTATGCTGACATATTTTGGTCTACATCATTCTCTTTCACCTGGATGTACTCCTGATTTCAGGTGGGAGACTACCAGGAACTGCTGCACCCTGACTGCCAAACACCTGTCCCAGTTAAACCTAAACCTAAATCTCTGGACCTGACTTCAATATCTTATCTGCCAGGTAAAAGCAAGTTCATTTTCTCTGGTATTAACTACTGCCTGCAGATGGGCTGCACCTCACAAAGACTGGAAAGAATGTATTTTGTATGGTATGGCAAGCCTGACCAAGAGGGCTTTAAACTAAATCTTTGGTGGGTTGGAGATGATAGCTCAAATATCAGCCTAGAGGCAAACTCTAACACAAGGATGTGAATTGGATCCATAGAAAAACTGACAGTAAGTTCCTAGGTGAGAACAGTGCTTCATATGTCTATACACCAATGTGCATACCAAACAAGATGAGCTTGAAATCCTAGTGCAAGAAGGAAAATATGACTTTATAGGCTTGATTTTACATAGAGATGTTGGGATGATTCCCATGATTGGAATATTACAACTGAGGGGTCTAAGTTATTCAGAATGAATAGATATGGCAGAAGAGGAATGAGAGCAGCATTATATGTCAAAGACAAATTCACTTGTATAAAAAATCCATGAGAGCGATCAGAGTGGACCAGTTGATAGAACTTGGGTAGAAATTAATGGATTTTTTTTTTAATGTAACATTGTGGTAGAGGTTTACCACAGGGCACCAAACCAAGACAAGGGGCTGGATGTTGCTTTTCAAAAACAAAACCCAGAAATCTCAAAGATGCAAGAATTAGTAGTTATGTGGGACTTTAATTACCCTGATTTTTGCAGGAAGATTAAGGCCTAAAAGAGACAGGCCAAAAGTTCTGTCACTGAGCTGTGTTCAGAGCATGGCATTTAGATAACGCATGCCCCGAACGCAGCCTGAAGCTGCCTCAATGCTGCTGCATCCTGGAAAAACCATCTTGGAAAGGAGCAGGAAAAAAACACCACTCCTTTTCAGAAGCTGGTTTAAAATAACGGCATTGCGCTGGATTGGAGCCATGCGCATGTGGTTTCCATGAGGAGTGGTGCTGAGGTGGCCCCTATCTACCCTTTTTGGGCAGTCTGTTTCGCCCCTAACTCAGCTAAATATAAGGTCTATGATTCTATATTATCATTATTATTATTAGCAGTTGTTGTTGTAGTAGTAGTATTTATTCCCATCTAGGATTCAAAGTGGCTTCCAAAATGTAAAACAAATACAACTTTTACAACATTCACATCATGTAGAAGTTAAAAATGATAATTCAACTATCAATAAAATTAAACACAGTTAAAACATGACCAGAAAAAAGTAAACAATTAACCCCAAATATGAAGAATACGTTATGAAAGGCCTTTTTTGCCCGAGCAATCAGCTTTTAAAGGCTTGCTGAAACCCAAAGGTCTTCCTGCCTACAGAAGAATAGCAAGGAAAGTCAGGAGAAGACTTTCTTGCAGTCCCACCACCATCCCAGGCTCACTTGGTGAGGACACAGGAGAGAGCTTCTCAATGATGCTCCCACCCTCTGAAACACCCTTCAATGGGAGGCTACACTGGCCCCCTCTCTGCTTGCCTTTCACTGGCAAGCAAAAACATTTTATTTAGGCAGGCTTTTTAACATAATAATCGGGACAGGGTGGTTTTCTATGGGGTGTTTTAGTTACCGTATTTTCCGGCGTATAAGATGACTGGGCGTATAAGGCGACCCCAAGTTTTCCAGTTAAAATATAGAGTTTGGGATATACTCGCTGTATAAGACTACCCCTCTTCCAACACACACCAAATAAAAATTTCACAAAATCAGATTTGATTTCAACATGGTAATTTTAATTCAAATGCTTATGACATGCAGGTACTTAGCAGGAAAACTTGTTGTATACAAAGCCTACTTGGATTGGTCAGCTCTCCCTGCCTGCCCAGCCCTCCCTGTCTCCAAGATTTTCTTCTACCGTACTTGTACAGCGCCGCCCTTGCTGCTTTCATATGGTCACCACCTATGGAGAGTATGTGGCCACGGCCGTTTTTGATCTCCCCCCACCATATGCAGTGACCACAGATTCTCCAGTCTGGCTCGGAAGTTTCAGCTCTATAAGATGACACCCGGCATATAAGACGACCCCCGACTTCTGAGAAAATTTTCCTGGGTTAAAAAGTACTCTTATACGCCAGAAAATACAGTATGTTTTAATTTTTGTATGTTTTAATTATTAATTCAATGCTGTTTTAACTAGATTATTTTAAATGTTCTAAAATTTTTACTGTAAAGTTTTTAAAAATGTTTTTATCTTGTGAGCTGCCTTGGTTCCCCTTCTGGGAGAAAGGCAGCATAAGTAGCCACGAAGAAGGTCCTTTCTCTTGCGCCCATCAGATGTATAAGTAAGGGAGGGTAGTGGAAGAGAAAACACAGGAAGCTCATATGAAAGAATATAATATGTATAGAGATCTTGTAGCAGCACCTTTGAGACTAACTGAAAGAAAGAAGTTGGCAGCATTAGCTTTTGAAGTCTACTTCCTCATATACATTCCTCCAAATGTGTTTGCAGGAAATAGACTTAAGTTTACGAAAGCTCATGCTGCCAACTTCTTTCTTTCTGTTAGCCTCAAAGGTGCTACAAGATCTCTCTACATACTGATTCTACAGACTAACATGGCTATATCTTTGAATGGGAGAATATAGTCCATCAGATAACCTGGATCTGACCATATAGGGCTTTGTAGGTCATTAACAACCATTGAACAATGCCTGGAAACAAACCGGCAGACAGCAGAGCTATTGCAGCTTGGTCTCCTGTACTGTACAGTTTGATATTTCATTATTTTTTACTTTTTTAATCTTTGGGGTAAGCCACTTCTAGTAGAATTCAACAGAATGCTGGAGGTGTTATGTACCTTTCAGGTCAACTCTGTCTTCTGGTGATTCTGTCCTAGAGTTTCCATGGCAAAATTTATTCAGAGAAGGTTTGCTATTACCTTCCTCTGAGAGTGAGATGCTGATGTGTCCAAGTAGGTTTCCAGAATGGAAATTTGACCCCGGCCCCCTGGGGTCACTGAATCTTAGAGTTGGAAGGGGGCCCATGGGCCATCAGGTTCAACCCCCTGCTTAGGGGGTTAGCATCTCCAGCTAAAGCATCCCAGCAAGTTGGTGTCCAGACTCTTTTTGAAGAAATCCAGAGGATACCCCACCACCTCTCTAGGCAATTGGTTTCACTGGCAAACTGCTTTTATTATCAAGAAGTTCCTTCTAATGCCAGTATCTACTGTAATGTAAAACCATTAGAACTGGTTCTGTTCTGTGGGGTAACAGAGAACAGGCCTGGGTCTCCCTCTCTGTGATAGCCCTTGATATATTGAGTCTTTTCTCAATACTTCAAAGAAGGACAGAATTTTTCAAAAATAATAATTTATGCATAAAATGTAAAGACCTCAATTAAATTGCTTATCTCAACTAAAATAAATCCACAGAATCAGTTCTGATTAGTAAAGTAAGACTTGGGCTCATTGTTTCAAAGTTTCTGCTGTAGTTGGGACTAGGAATTGGACTTAGTATATATGTGCTCTAAATCAACTTGGATCATGATTATTAAAGAATTAGGTTAGAAAAGCATCATGTAGTACAAAGACTGCAATAACGTATATGTATACTTACTTCTGAGTAAGAAAGTATAGGATTGAAGCCTTAAGAGAATAAGAAAAACTGAACATAGAAGAATTTAATTCAAAAAGTAAACATGATTAAGGTCAGGATGGATTTAATAAAATTAATAAAGTAAATAATGATGTAATCAGGAAGAAAAAGGCTGACTAAATGATTGACTGAAATCCCACTGATAATACATTAAATATTTCCTGAACAGTACAAACCTGACCACTAAACTATACTAATTCACCACTAAATTGGAGTATTATGTATGCTATAGTTTCATTCTTGCAATGTGGCCTTGCAACCTTTTTTAAAATCTTATACTTATTTTGCATGCTTGGAACTTTATTTTAAAATCTTGCTGCTATTCCACTTTGATTTTAAGCGGCTGATTAGAGTTTTCTGTTGTGTTACCTTTTCATTACTTTAAAACCTATTTTAAAAATGTTCAAAGTGGATAAAAACACTCCCCAAACAACCTCTCCAGAGCAGCTTCCTAGGAGCAATACATAAATGTTATTCATTACACTTAAACAAAAAATTAGCCACCAATTTGTAACGACCAAATTCACTTGCTAGTTCCAACAAGAGTAGGTCTACCAAGACATTTGTAATTGCATAAGTGCTGACACCATTCATCAATACAGTAGATTTAATGGGTCTAATGTGCTTTGGAACAGAACCTAAATTTAGGTCTCTATGTTTACAATATGACCATATATGGCCAATATGACCAGTCTTTCTTACAAGGACATTGTGTGTTGGGTAAGCTACACAGTTCTGTGGGGTTGAGGGAAGCTATGTAGACAAACCATCCAAGCTCAGCTGTACTCTTGGCAGGGAAGAGGTTGTGGGGGCAAGGCTGTCCTTTCCATCTTCCTTACTTTTGTCTGTTTTTTTTTTGCTTGGTTCCCCCACTTAATGGTCCAGTGGCTGGAAAAGTAATTATACTAGCATCAAATCAGGAAAACTCCTCTGCTTCTATATATGTCTTGAAAGAACCAAAGGACTGGCTATGGTAGATCCGAATCCTCCCACCATTGCCTCCAACACGTCCCCAGACCAGAGTGACCAGATGTTATAACTGCAAAGGAGGGCAAGGCACTGCAAAATGTAGGACATTCCAAAAATGTAGGGCATTCCAAATAAAAGCCGAACACACTAATACAAGTAAAAGTCATGCTTCTTCCATCATGCTCAAAATAGAGGACATTTTGGAATACTTCTTGGGCAGGAGGCTGTAATGTAGGACATGTCCTGGAAAGGAGGGCACTGGTCACCCCTGCCCTGAACATATTCTCATTCGCCCTTTTTACCATCAAAATAGGGAAAGAGTATTGTAGCAGACTGTCCCAACACTATTATAGGAGGCCTCTGATGCTAGACCTCACTTTCCAAGGAAGAGGACCTTCCTATATAGAGCAAAAGTGCCATTAATTCTGTGGCTGCGGAGGTTCTCCTAGGGACCGAGCTTAGCATTGTTGTTCTTAAGTATGAGAACATAGGACCAGACCACACGTATGAGCCTGGCTGAGTTTTGAGATCTTCAGGAGGAGGCTTTCATCCCACCACCCCTCCCAAGCCCCTCTGGTGAGGATTCAGAGAGAGTCTTCTGGGTGGCTGCTCTTTGGCTATAGCACTCCCTCCTGGGAGAGGTTCATTGTGCCCTCTTTGGGGGCGTTTCCACTTGTGATTTAAAACAATTTTAAATACAGCGATTTGTTTTTAAAACGACTCAAAATACAGCGAGTGTTATCCCGCTTTTCAAATCGCTTTATTTGTATCGTTTCCATTATGTACGTTTATTTTGTTTCACTGTAAACTGACACAGTATCGTTCCCATTCATGGATGAATCGATGTATATTTAAACTGGTTTTGTTACTTTTTCGTTCACATTCCACTTGTTTCGGCTATGATTGTCATGTCAATCAAAGCAACGTCATCAGATGTACAATACTTCGGATAACTTGCATCGATGTAGCCTGTACCTGTGTTCCCACTATGGGGACGTTTTTAATTCGTTTAAATTTCGCGGGTTTTTAAAAAAAGAGCCAATGAGGAGGCGCTTAAGCTCTTAAAGTCCTAAGTGCCTAAGTGCTTATGCATTAACACACTTACCGCTTATCGCAAGACCTCCGCGACAAAGGGGCAAGGGAGGGAAGGGGGGCGGCACAACGGATGGGAACAAAGAAAGGGTGACTCCCCCAAGCCGCCCATCGCGCTCCGCTCCTCCCATCCTGTGGAACTCGAAACAGACACCGAAACGTTCCCATTTAAATACAGCGATTCTTATATCGGCACAAGGGATAACCCGGGGTAAAACCTACTATTTTTTTTTTGCGCCGGTTTATAGGCTTCTGATCGGTTTAAATGTTTGGATCGAATCAAATTCGAATCGTGTGGGAACGATAGAGGGTAAATCTAGACTGTTCTAGAGTTAATTTGGGATGAGTGAGAATGATACACCCTGGATTCGCTTTGTAAACCGGTGTATAAGTGAGTGGGAACGCGCCCTTTGCTCTCTTTTCCCCAGCAGATTAACACCTTCCGGTTTAATAGGTCTTCAGCCTTACTGATCAGGGTAGAGAACATGTTAACATGCCACCTCTTTTTTCCATTCTTTCTAATTAACGTCTTCCAAGTAGTGTTTTTAATGAAACTGACATTTAAAGCGGGGTAGGCAACCTTTTGAGCCGGGGGCCGAGTTGGTGTCCCCCAGACAACGGGGGGGGGGGGGGAGAGCAAAAAAACAAATAATGAAAAATTAAATAATGTAGGACAACATTTTCAAATGTAGGACACATTTTTTAAAAAGGAGGACATGCAAAAAATTTGATGATTTTTTTAAAATGTTTAATAAATGCATGTTTCTTAGGCATGATCAATAGGAGGACATTTGGGCATTATTCCTAGACAGATGGCAGAATGTACTTCCCTTCTGGCCAACCCCCCCTCCCCCCCCATTCCAAACAGCACATTGGGACATTGAAACTGGCTTACTTAAGATGGCCTCTTGCTATATTCAGAGGCTTACTGCATAACCAAATTCTTTGGGTTTCACACTGAACATGGATTCATATGGCTATGCATATTATTAATTATTATAATTATTATTATTATTGTTGACCATGTCAAGGTGGTTTTACAGTCTTGCACCAAGTGTACTTCTCAGAAGTGTGTACTGGTCAAGGGACTGTGGTTTTTCTTCACTGCGCATTAGTTTGTAAAATCACAGCAAATTACATTGGCTTTGCCTCAGAGGCTTCCGATATCAATACACCATTAAAGAACCAAAACACACAGAAAAGGCATTTGGAAAGTCACACCCTTGGCTTCAGAAACAGTGCGTGCATGCCTCTCAAGCTGACTCATATCATCATCATCATCATCATCATCATCATCATCATCATCACTCATCACATTCACGTCAAAACAGGGAGACTTGTTAGCAAAAAGCACCCAAAATAAAATTTAAAAAAACCTTGAGGCCCTGGCCACTCACGACCTCTTCCTTCCTCCTCTTTCCTCCTCCTCCTTCTGCGCCCCCCCCTCCTCCTTCTGCTCTCCCCTCCCCTCCTTCTGCTCCCCCTCATCTTCTCCTCCTCTTCCTTCGTCTCCCCCTCCTCCCTCTTTCTCCTCTTCCCTCCCTCCTGCTCCCCCTCCTCCTCTTCCATTCCTCCTCTTCTTTTCTCTCCTCTCCCCCCTCCTCCTCTTCTTTCTTCTTCCTCCTCCTCCTTCTGCTCCTCCCTCCTCTCCTCTTCCTCCTCCTCCTTCTGCTCCTCCCCCTCCTCTTCCTCCTCTTCTTTCTTCCCCTCCTCCCCCCTCCTCCATGCGCCGCGCGGCCTGGGGACGGGCGGAGGAAGCAAGGAAAGGAGGTGGGAGGCGGGAGGGTGGCGCATGCCCGCACAGGGAGGCAGGGAGGCGGCGCGGGCTTCCGCCTTCCCCCTTGCTCCTCTGCCCGCCACGCAGCCCTTTTCTTCTCCTCCTCATATGGTGGAGGAGGAGGAGGGCAGTGCAGTTGCGCAGCCCAGGTGGAGGAGGAGGAGGCGCGGCGGCAGCGGCAGCAGGACCGGGCTGGGGCCGGTCCTGCCGCCTCTGTGGGCCACACGACCCGCGGGCCGGGGGTTGCTGACCCTGATTTAAAGCTTTTAAAAACTTTTGTATTTTATGTTGTTTGAGCTGTTGTGTTTTAAGCCACTTTGGTAGTCCCATTTGGGAGAAAGGTGGGATCAAAATCAAACATAAGAGTTGCCCCTTGGAGATTTATTTCTGCGTTTAGCTTTCTGGCTAACTCAAACCATGGTTCTCTCCGCTGGCTTTCCCAAAACTAATATTTTGCAGCCACCCCCTCCCCCCTCCCTCACTGTGCCCAGGTTCCACCCCAAAATTCCTTAACCCAAAGCCTCATATGCCCCCTTCAACAACTGGGAGTTTGGATGCACACTTCTGGTTGCTCAGAATGGCAGCCTCCATCCCTATGGATTTTGGAGGAGTGTGCCTCCTCTGCTTTTTGTTTTTCTTTTTAATTATCTCTCTGCGTTTTGTATAACTTATTTATTTACACTTGGTGCTTGGTTTTAGTGTAACTTATTTGCTTTTTGTTTTTAATAGTGCGTCTCTGTTATGATTATGTTTTAATTCATGTTTTCCTACATTTCATCCTAAACTGGGTGAAAAAGCAGGATGAAAATAAAATACATAAACCTGTGCACTGGGCCCTGTTGTTATCTTTCCCCTGTTGCTGTTTTCTCTGCTGTACTTGCTTTGGCTAAACCCCCCGCCCTCAGAAAACAATCCAGTAAACAAAAGAGAAATGCCTGTAAGGGATGAGCCAAAGCAAAATCTGTTATTTCCTGGGCAGACTAGTGTAGTTAGTTTTTATTAGGTGAAAATTAAATGCATGGATTTGGTTTGGTTTTTGGTGAGTGGAATATAAATGTTCATATTTGAAAGTAATCATTCATATACAAAATATATATCTCTTAACAATGTACTTAGTAAAAGAACTGATTAATAGTAGCATTCACATCGTATATTCCAATTACCCAAATTATCCTTTCAGAATATTAGTATTTACTATTTTACTTAAATTAAATTAAAAAACATTAGTTTCAAACACATACTTGAATGCATTCTGTAGCTCTGGATCTTAGCATAGTATCTGAAATGTGTTTCTAAAATTAAGGGATGTTCCTGATTTCAATGGAATTACTGAGACATATATGTGCATAGGACTGCAGCCTTAGCAAAAGTTAACATTATCAATAACATTATTGAAAATTGTTACACTTTTTTAGTTTCAACAAAATGTATTTTAGAATATATATTTTTAAATCGCATATGCACTGTGTAAAATGTATTATTTTTATACAGCTCACCCTTCTGCATGAATAGCAAGAATGTGGACATTTTCATCTGGATTGATACTACCAACCTTCTGAGTTTCACAATCAGTGTGTCTGCCTCATGTGAACACTTTTACCACTGAAATGGAAGTCAGCAAATAGAAGTTCTATGTTCAGGGTAATGGTTGAGACTGTAGCTGTGAGAAACCCAACTAGTATGCCGCCTTACGTGTGAAAACAGTCTCATTCTGAGCAACTTTCTACAGATCATTTCGCAGCTCACTGCTTTTGTATCGAACACAGGTCTCGCATTGCCTGCGCATGAAGAGAGGACAGTGCAGTGGTGGTACACAGGATGATGAATGTGTAGTTTGCTTCCTCTTTTAGTTGCACCTGTTTCAACTAGTAAAAGAGGGTCTTTACTAAAGTCATTCCAAAGGTATTAGTTTTAACACAACAGCTATTCAGAACCAGTGAAAAACAACAACATAGAACAAAGACAAAGGCAAGGCAGAGAACCTCCTTTGCAAATGTGTGTGTGTGTGTGTGTGTGTGTTGTATAGCGGTCCTCTTATCCACACTTTTAGCCGCTTTCAGTCCCTATGTTGGGAGAAAGATGGGATATAAGAAAACATCATTATCCATGGATCCAGGCATCCAACTTGAGAACATTTTTAACTATATAAATTTCAAAGAAAACCTTGATTTTGCCATTTTATATAAGGTACCATTTCACTATGCTATCTTTCAACGTGACTTGAGCATGGACTTGATATCCATTGGAGGGTCCTGGAACCAAACCCCAGCGGATACTAGGGGTTCATCCTGTGTATATACATGTGTGTGTGTGTGTGTGTGTACGCAAGTACATATGTATGTATGGGTTTATCACATGGGGAAAATGTGGATTAAACTGATTAACCCATGAAAATTGTACAACTGAGAGTAAACGCGATTAAATGAGATTAACACAAGAGCCACTATCCGTGAATAACCAGAGAATACCAGGCAATAAAAAGCAAAAAGTCATTCATGGGAAAAATCCCGTGAAACATTTGCTGCTGTTTCTGCAGGATATTGTCTTTGATCACTTTTCACCTCGACGTCGTGTGAAAACCATTAGTGCAATTGCGGGATTATCATAGGCTAATCACCGTTATACTTCCAATTGTCCCCGGTGTGATAAACACAGTGTGTGTGTGTGTATATTATACACTCATCCCTCCATATTTGTGCTTTGATTAATATGTTCTCTCTAGGATGCCTAGGTCCTCCTCCAGTGCAACTCTATGGTCAACTTTAACTAAAGTCGCACTGAAAGACCTGAGATCCTGGAGCGTATAGTAGGCCTTTGTAGCTCCTGAAGCGCAGTTCTATGGCCAGTGTCTGTCGGACGCTGACGCAGAGTTGCGCTGGAAGAGCTAGAGATTCCTAGAGAGGTGTCTGTCAGGTAAGAACATGGTGTTTTTGTTATTTGTGGTCTTTCTATATTCATGGGGTTTGTGACCCTAACCCTAGCAAACATGGAGGACAAGGATATATTATATATACATATACATATATATATATATAATATATAGGCTCCTTGTCCTTTGTCCTCCAAAGTCATACCTGTGACCTCTTTACAGAGTCCACCCATCTGGCGTGGCCTTCTTTTCTTTCTTTCACCACTTTGGCTGCCATGGTCAAGGCTAGGGAATTCTGGGAGTTGTAGTTTGTTGTGGCACAACAAACTACAACTCCCGATTCCCTAGCCTTGAGCCATGGCAGCCAAAGTGGCACCAAAGGGGCTTATTTCTCCAGTGCAGATGCAGCCAAAGTGGCTGGAATTAGGCTGCAGGGAAAGGCGTTGCACCTGCTTTAGATGTTTGGTGGAGTGGAGTGTCACTCTCTCTCTCTCTCTCTCTCTCTCCCTCGTCTCTCTCTCTCTCTCTCTGAAGAGTCACATCTCCGAGGAGCGCGCAGCAGCCCGGCGCAGCGGGCGGGAGGAGGAGGAGGAGGAGGCGCGGATCTCCCCGTCTGGATGGACAGAGAGCAGCGGAGGAGGAGGAGGAGGCGGCCCGAGCAGGACAGAGAGGAGGACCCCCGGCCCCCGCCCCCCAGGAAAGGCCCTTGGAGGGAGAAGAAGGAAGAGAGAGAAGAGAGAGGAGCCCGAGCCTGCCCCCTCCGCCGCCAAACAGAGCAAGGAGAAGAGGCCAAGCCTGGAGCAGGAGAGGAAAAGTATAACCATGCCTCCCCTTCACTAGCGCGCCTTCCTTCCTCCCTTTCTTCTCTTCTCTCTCTTTCTTTCTTCTTCCTCTGTTCTCCTTCCTTCTCTTCCTTCTTTTTCTCCCTCCCCTCCCCCCTCTCTTTCTCTTTTCTTCTTCCTGTTCTTCTTTTCCTTTTCTTCTCATCTTTTCCTTCTTCCTTCCGCTCTCTTTTCCTACTTTTCCCTCTTTCCTCATCCCTTCTTTGCCTCTTTCTTCGTATCTTTTCCTCCTTCCCTCATTCTCCCTCTTTGTCCTCTTCCTTCCGTACTTTCCTTCCCCCCCTTCCTTCCCCCCTCTCTTTTTTCCTCCTCCTCTCTTCCCTCCTCTCATCTCTCTCATTCCCAAATCCTTCCTTCCTTCCCTCTCTTTTGTCTCCGGGGTGTTTGAACTTCTTCGGGGCCATCGCCTCCTCCTCCTCCTCCTGCTCTTCTTCTTCTTCTTCTTCCTCGGAAGGAAGGAGCCTGAGCGCCGAGGGAGGGAGCCCCATGCGGCCGAGAGGGAGGGAGGGAGGGAGGGAAGGAAGGCGGGCGGTCGAGGAGAAGGGGAGGCCGCCGCCTGGGCCCCGGCGCTGAGGGTCCCCGAACAGGTTGGTGTTTGGCGGGGCTCCCCTCCGCCCTCCCTCCCTCCCTTCCTTGCTTGGAGTTTCCCTGGGCAAGAAAAGTTTCTCTTCGCTGGCTGCAGTCTTCTGGAAGCTCCCCGAGGACCTTCCTCAGCGCCTCCCGCCTTGGCTTCACCTCAGAGCGGGTTTAAAGGCGAGAGACTACGAGGCTTCGCTTCAAAGGAGGCGCCCCTCCGAAAGTGGAAGAAGCAACTCCCGAGAGTGTGTATGGGGGGCCCCTTCCTTCCTTTCTCCCTCCCTCCCTCCCTCTTTCTCTTCTTTCTCTCTCCCTTTTCTCCTCCTCACTCTCACCCCTCTCTCTCATCCTCTCTCATTTTCTCTCCTCCTTGCCCTCTCCTTCTGTCTCCCTTCTTTCTCTCTCTTTACTCTCTCCCTCTTTTTCTCTCTGTACCCTCTTTCTCCCTCTCTTTCCCTCTGCCCTTCTCTCTCTTCCCCCACTTTGTCTCTCTCTCCCTCTCTTTCTTCCCCCTCTTTTTCTCTGTCCCCCCTTATCTTTCTCTCCCTTTCCCCCTTTTTCACTCCCCCTTTCTTTTTCTTTCCTTCTCTTCCTCTCCCCCTCTTTCTCGTTTTCTCTCCTTTCTTTTTCTCTCTCCTTCTCTCTCTCTCCCTCTCCCTCTTTCCCCTTCTTTCTCTTCCCCCTAGTCTTCCTCCTCCTCTCTTTCCTCAGGTGCATCTTGGGAGAACAGGTGTGAGGGAGGAAGAGGCTCCCCAAAGTTCCTTCCTTCCTTCTTTCCTTCCCTCTCCTCTTCCTTATAATCTCCAAAGTGAGTGTGTTTGTGTGTGTTTGTGGGAGGGGGCCTTTATGGGGACAGGACTCATCAACCTGTGGCCAGGAGTTGTGGTCTTCCTTCCCTCTTGCTCCTGTTTGGTTTCTTGGTGCTGCCTTTTCCTTCACTGAGCCACATGGGGAAAAAGTTGGCTGGGAAAAAGAAGAAGAAGGGAGACAAAGGAGAGGTTGGGAAAGAAGGAACTTTTTGGAAGGGATGAGGATGGAGGGCTGGCAGAGGAGCCTCTCTTTGTTCCTATGCTTTTTTGGTACTGTGGGGCAGAGATAAAAGACTGTGGGGGGAAAAGTGATAGAAGAAGGAGAAAGGGAGGCCTCATCTTCATTGGAGAGATAATTTGCCCCCAACAAACTACAAATCCCAGAATTCCATAGCATGGAAGGGAGGTCAGCAGGCGGCTCTGTGGATCACTCAGTCCTGAATTACAGTTTATTGTGATTGACAGGATGAGGCGACTCCAAGGGATTCGCATTTATGGTCTTCTTGAGTACACATGATGGAGGTGAATTGGGACAGCTGTGTCTGGGTAGTTGCTGGGTTTTTTAATTTGCCATCTGGCTTCTTCTTCTTCTTCTTTGCCATTCCTCACTTTGTGAAATAACTTTTTCCTGGCAAACAAGTTGGCCGGGAAGAGCAAAAAGACCGGCTTTCTTGAGATGTGATGGTAACAAAACTTTGGGAGGGCAGAAAAATACCCCCCCCCCCCAGTCACATAGGTTCAGGCCATGCGTATCGGTTCATGTCCTGGATGTTGTAAATTTTAAATAGGTTAATTAAAAAAAAGGGGACCGAACTTTTAGTCCCTCTTTAAATTATTGATTCCTAATTGAGTAGCGGTAATAAATAACGATTCAAATAGAGCACTGCATTCTGTTGTGTCTTAAAGGAACTTGGTCTTTATCTTTTTAAATGATCAGGATGGATTTGTGGCTGGTTTTGACCCAGATCAATCTTCCAGTCAGTATCTTCTAAGGTTCTTGAAAGTGGATCCTCCATCCTTCCTTCCTAATGCCATCTATGAATTTAAAATGTTTCCTTCATCTCTTGGTCCATGAAGCATGAGCTGAAATTAGTTGGGAAACCATTGTATACATTGGGAGCAGTAAATTTAGTTTGATGCCATTCCCTTGTTAAAAAAAAAAAAAGGGGGGGGGCAAACCTGTGTAAATGCAGAAAATAGGAAATATGAAGATTTCTAAAATTAAATGCTTTGGGGTGCTAAAACTCTGAAAGGTAGGAGCTATATTTAGGCCCTTTGCAATTTAAAATGACATTCTATCTTAGATAAATAGATTTCGCTAAAAACTTTAAAAAAAAACTCTGAAATTTTAAAACTTCAGTTTTAAAAACACAAATAACCATATTTATTCTGATTGATTGGAATGAGATATTTTAGTATGCCTACTGAACTTTAGCTAGCAATCAGTTGCATAAAAGGAACACAGTAGTCATTGAGTTTCATTGAGTAGTTTCATGCAAAATGTTTTTTAAAACTTGCAAGCAGCAGTGACATTTGTAAAGGAGTCCAATCCATTTTTGTCCTCACTCCCACCCTCTAATAGGGCAAATAGTTTGAGATAAATTCCCTATCCAAACATTGATTAAAATGCAGTTTTCACTTCTTTTAGAAATGTTTTTATGTTAACGCTGTGCCAAGTGTTGAAACTGCCATGAAAGGCAGAGGAGTTCAAATAGCACAGGGGAGATTTTTCCCCTTGAAAAAGCCACAGCACTTTTTAAGTGTGTGATCGGAAATAAATTCTTTCCTCTTCCCTCAATTTGCCATTTTTTAATTGCCTTCCTCAAATTTAAAATACATTTCCAGTGGATAAGAACAGGATAATAATTCATTTGAGAATACTTAGGATCTGAAATTCTTCTGAAGCATCGTATTAAGAGGAATGCGTTTGACAAACTCAACGTGAGATTTGTGTCTTCTTAATTTAGCCCTAAGGAATTTCGCTACAGATCCCATTCCAGGGTTCATTGCTAACTTCATTCAAATGTTCACTCTTCAAAACTGGTTCTTTGGAGGGGGAAAATGTGAAGCCATATAGCCAATTCCAGTTTTTTAGCACTGGATTAAATCTTCTTTTCAATACTCCCAGGAAAACTATGGAATGTACAATTAAAAGAATTACTGCTTTGGGTAAAAAGGTGGCTATATCCCACAACTGGAATAGCATGAACTGGGTAAATAATTTGATATGTGTGAAAAGATTTACAAAAAAAGAGCTTGTGCAACCAATAGGCTATTTTGTGTCAGATTAAGTGTGTTACTACTTCAGGCAGTGAGCCCTGAGAGTTGTGTGTGCTACTTACAATGGTACTGAGGAGTATAAGTAATCTTTACACAAACTTAACTTTCTTTACAGTGCAATCCTGTTTACTCAGAAGTAAGTCTTAATGCGTGCACTGAGTCTTACTCCTGAAGTAAGTGGGTGAAGGATTCAAAATATTTTTTTATTATTTGTACTTTAAAACAAGATGGAACTTGAAAAGTGGTGCTTTGTTAATTTGGTTTTATTTAATCCTTTTTTCTCATGAAGCTTTTGGGGGGAAAAAACAGCAAACCCAGACACCTTGAAACTGAGAAATAGATTGTCAAAACCAGATGAATAATTTGTTGTGCAAACCAAGCCAGGAAGATAGGTAGTGGTCAGATGGTTCTGGTTCCAAACCACTTTTCTTAAAACCTACCTTTTAGGTATGGGTGTGTGTATTAAAGGTGGTGTGGAGCGCTAAGTTTTAATGCTTTTTGTACTTTGTATTGGTTTCACAGAGAGTTTCTGAAAGTTTAACTGCATCCTTAAAAATTGAATGAATATACTTTTGGGGATTGTGCATTGTTAACTTGAAAATCTTAAGTAGACAGAATACAGTTTGAATTAGAATTGTAGCAGATAATTCTGTTTTAAAACCAGAAATGTAATGAAAAGGGGCAAAAAGTCGGTCCAATAAAATAAATAATTTCATCTGATTTATTTGTAAGTTCTTTTTCATGGAAAAATGTGATTAAAAGCCTGTACTCTCCCCCTTCCTATCCATTCCTGAATTCCTCTCTACAAAGGATTAAAAAAAAGTAGCCCTGTTTCACAGTCACCAAGGACTGGTGTTAGGGGAAAACCTTACAGAGTGAGATTTATACAGTAGGCTGCCTTTTCACGGTCCCATTGTGTAATATTGTAAGGAAATCTGGATAAATAGCCATGGAATTCCTTTCTTCCGAGACTGATAACTTTCTAGATCATGAAGTTGTCGAGCTCATGTGATATTCAAATGTCACAATTTAGGATTTTAATAAGAAAAGTATATTGTTTGTGTCTAAGGCTAAAGGATGGATGTCATAATTGAGAAACTAGTTTGAGTAGGTAGCTTATTAAGTCTGCAATGGATTAATATAGTCCTAATATATTAAAATTCTAATGTTCTTTTTTACTTATTTCAAGAAGATTAAAATCAAGACCATCAAACAAATCTGGTGGATCCCTAATTCAGATCCCCTCTATTGAAAGAAAGGTTTCTTAAGAAGAAGAAGAAGAAGAAAAATCTATAAAACAAAGAGCAAATAAAATAACCACTCCAGGCGCTTTCTCTTTTTCTTTTCTAATAACTAAGCCGGGAACTATGTGCAGTCAGTTGTGAAGTTTTTGCCCAAAGAAGCCTAGGAGCTTTTCTTTTCTCATGGCAGAGGGGATGCTTTTGAATTTGATGATGTTTGTGTGTGTCTCGTTGTGGGGCTGTAATGGCAAGGGGAGGGAGGGCTGAATTTTTTTCCTTCTGTTACACTTGGGGGGGAGATTGGAGATGCAAAAGATACTTTAGCATTTTGCCTTTGTAGTACTCACTCCGTTCCTAAGTATGTTTAGGTGGAAATCAATCTTGCTACATTTAATAGGGTTTACTTCCAGGTAATCAAGCATAGGATTGCAGTTGTAAAGTCTTCACATCTGTGTGAAAACAAGGAAGAGGGAGAATATTTATGTCATACTGAAAGAGGGAAGGGAAGATTGTTAGTATCTTTGGAGCAAAATGTTCTCCTTCCCTGCCCACAACAAACTGTTTTTCCTCCCAAGGTTGAAGTAGAGAGAAATGGTGTTTCTTCCTCCAACTCTTTCTTCCTTGGTAGCAGGTGTGTTTGTGGCTAGTGAAGACATTCTTTCCCAAAAAGTTGTGTGAAGATATATCTAAAGCTGCTCATTTGCATCCTGTGTTTTAAGGGGATAACTTATTAAGAAGCACTGAGATCTTACAAGAAATTCATTATCATTGGTTCTCAAACTGTGCCTATGTATGCTTTGGCCTTCAGGGCAGAAATAGATTCTCTTACTGGTTCCTTGTGGAGGGAACTTGCTTTTGCTGCCAGTAATATATAGGTTTTATCACAGTTGTTTTAAGAGTGAGCAATATAAGATCTCTAAGATGCTTTAAATTCAACAGCTTCAAAACAAATCCTCCATGAAGCCTGGTTTGATTTAATTATTTTCTGTTAGCATTGTAGTATTCTTGAATAGAACAGGATGCCACTTTTAAATCTTGGCTAATTCACTTGCCTCCAGGGTTGAGTGATTTCCTTCTTACACTGCAAGTAATTGCCACATAACAGGTTAAACACACCCTGAGAATTATTGTTGATAGGAGGGAGTGATGACTGAAAGTTATGTGCTAGAATATATACCCAGGAAATAGGTAACAGTAGAATGTCTGAGCTTTAAATAAAACTATTCAAATTTTGCATGCAGTATTACTAAAGTAAAGAGGATATAATTTGAAATTGAACTTTGGAATTGATACCTGTTTCACAAAATCCAACATCATCCACCTCCTTTTGATAATTTCAGTTTTGCTTTGCTTCAAATATACATATTAATGCATTATCGTTACCCATCCTTTGTGATTCTTGATTTCTTTAGCATCTCTCTTCTTTGCTGGACATAAACTTTTATTTTCATGATCGTGGAAAGGATAGCTTCTTGAATTACTTGTTTTGTTTTTCAGTTGGAAACACAATTTTGACATCTTACTTTGTTCTTCTATCCACATTGGGCTTTCAGTTGCAGTGCAGGCAGTTTGTACATGGAATTTAAAACAGTTTTTATTTTCTTTGGAAAAATCTACTCATTTTGTGAGAAGGATTTTGAAGAAATGCAAGAGGGAATACAGCTGATAGAATATTTGCAGAACTGAATTTCTCTTCCACATTGGATTTTGTGTGGGTTTTGATAGATGATCTTTTGTGTTTCCATATGTGAAGAGGCTTTTTTCCCTAAAATCATCATATCTATGGGAAGGGATAAAAAGCTGAGGTGGGGAAGAGTGAGAAATTAAAATGTGCAAAGGTGCATTGTAGTTGTGTATATAACGTGACTTGCAATGAGATATTCATGGTGTGAGGATTCATTGGCCACACCTGGACTTCCATTTTATGAAGACTGCAATATCCAGACAGGGCAGTTATTGATGATCCACTGTAAGTATTCCATCAGATTTGTAGTGTTACCTAGATGAGAGGTTAGCATTGTGGATTTTACAAACTGTATCCTACCTCATGTTCTGCTGAGTTGGTTTTTATGTTGGGGAAAAAAAAACAGTATTGCATCTACTAGCTTATTTATGCCTGTAGCCATCATGTTCTTTCCATGAGACAAAATTCAATCCTTTCACTGTGTCCCTTTCTCTGAAACCCTCTTCCTTGGTTACAGCTCTTATAGTAATAAATGGGAATCTATGTCAGTATTTCTGCTGCCTTTTAAATCCCAGCAAACTAAATTTACTTAAATTTAAGCTGTATAAAAAATTTGTAAGAAGCACAGTTTAAAATTTTAAAAGATTTTTTGAAGCCACAAACTTTTATGCTGCTTGGGGTGGGAGACAGAAGCCACTGTGTCTCATTTTGATGTCAGTTAAATAAGCTTTTCTTTCCACCTTGCTGGCAAAACTCTGCCACATGATGCCATTGGGACAGAAGCTGGTCCTCTAGCAGCTAGACAGCCAGACTTTCAAGCTGAGAGGTGATCTTTCCTTAGGTGTGAATCCATGTGAAAAGTTCAGCTGTGTTTCATTAGTTTGTGAAATATGAGTGTACTTTGTGTACTTACTTACAAAGAGAGGTATTGAGGTATATATATAATAACAACAGTGTCAACAGTTTGCATGCATGTAGTAGGAATGCCATCTAAAGGGGCAGCCACTCTAGAATTGCCCTTTAATTTGTTTGGTACTCTGAGTTTATGCTGGTATGATCTAGAAGAAAATCCTACTTGCCTATATAAACATAGCACGAGGGAACTGCCCTGCTAACCTCTATTATAAAGAGCATATTATGGAATGCACTCATCGTATACAGAAAAAGGTGAAATGGCTGGTGTGCAGAGAGGGTGTTAAGCAACAGAGCATGTATATAGTGTGTTCCTTGAGGGCAGGATGGGAGCTAACATGCTTCTGGATTTATCTGGCAGTACTTGATCTTTTCAAACGGAAACTGTTTGTGTAATGACTCACACATGCGCGAGTGAACAAAGCAGTTTTAGGGAATTTATCCCATCTCTGCAGAAGCAGTTAGATTTTGGTCAGGCCTTTTTTTAAGCCTAGGAAAAGGGTCCAGGATTTGAAGCTGTTATCTTTCCTCATGACCCATCCAAACTAGAACAAAAAAGGAGGCAGCAAAGAAGAGTGGATGAATTACTTGCATATTTTCAGACAGTGCTGAAATAATAAAGGGTTGATTTGCACAAGCACTTTTGAAGCTGATTTGTCATGCATGATGACTGTGTTTTTTTTTTGAAGCTTGGGTTGAATGAGGATTTGGCAAGGTAGTAATCTGAGAGCTCCACTGCATGCCAGATTGCAAATTTACTTGGCTGCCTCAAACTGTTGTTGTGAAAACTGACAGTCTCTTCTAGTGGACAATAACCTCCAAACACAAACTTTTTGGAACATCCTGTGTTGCCTTCTGTAAGGTGGATCTGTTAATACAGCTGAAAGTAACAGCTTATGTTTTAACTCACAGCTTTTGTGTGCTCTATTTTAACTATGTTTAAAATGCATACAATTCCTAAAACCTCGGATATGTAACAACTAGTAAATGTCATACATACTCAATTAAAACATAGTAATACTAATATTTTATTTTAAAAAGCCAGTAATTGTTTAGCTAGAAGACATCATTCTTTCGTAATTCTGGACACAGTCTAGTGCAGGTGTTGGTTGCTCTACACAAATTAGCACACCTTGCATTGCCTTGGACCAGTCAGCTATAACCATTGCTTCAAGTATTTTTCTTTTGCTTAGAGCACATGGAATAATGCTTTCCTTAATTGAAACAGGTGGGAAATTCAGCTTTTGAATAGATTTTCAAGGAAGATGCTACTTTGCTTAGGGTAACATAGAACAGCTGCAGTAAAAAAAGTACCCAGTAATGTGGAAAGTCTGAGGAAGTATTAGATATGAAGTGTGTATATTTAGAACTGGGATACTGTATATTTAGGACTTGTTCTCTGGCAGCAGTACAGATGGGACTGAAAATGCATACTAGGAGAGGTAGAGGATTTTCTTTTTTTGTGCTTGCATAGTGAAATAGAGGTATGTCACCTACAGGATAGACCCCATTTTTTAGATGTAGAAATGCATTTTGTGGATGTCATGGAGGAAAAGTATTTGGGGATGCTACCGAAGTATTTCTTTTCCAGTTCATTGAATCATAGAGTTGGAAGAAACCACAAGAGCCAACTAGTCTAACCTCCTGCCATCCAGAAATACACAACCAAAGCACTCCCAACAGATGGCCATCCAGCCTCTTTTTAAAAACCTCCAAAGAAGGAGACTCCACTACACTCCGAGAGACTGAGTTCCACACTCATACAGCTCTTACCATCAGGAAGTTCTTCTTAATGCTTAGGTGGTATCTCTTTGATTACTTATATATAGGGGAGGGCCGACTTCTGGCTTGTTGAATGTGCATTTGTTTTTTATTGGAAGCCTGAGGGTTAAATATGCTTGATCTAGGTGTTTGTTTTTTAAAAGTAGAACTCAAAACACATGCCGCCATATCCAGGGGCAAAAGATACAGTTAGAATTAAAGAACAAAGTGGATCTGAGCATATTCTTGAGTCTACAAATAGGTTTTCAGTACCAAATTTGAACTGAGTTTGCAATTCTTTCACTTGAGACCTCACCTCTCCTGGTTGCTGCTAGCTTTTATCATTTTGGAGTCTGTCTAACATAGAAAAAGTGATTTTATTGTTGCCATTATTAAACCTTTTGAGAGTTGGGAATCTTCAATAATCTGTGGTAAAATCCTGAAGATCTTGATCCTTTTTTTGCCTCTGCCCACCTAGGGATATGTTAATGAAGATTTTCACACGACATCGTTATATCGTTCCTTTATTGTCCCAAAGTGTAGTGGAATCGTCATAACAGATAGACGATTCCAAAAGATTTTCACATGAGGCTGTTAGTGTTCTTAAAATGTTGATATATCAGAATTCAGCAATAAATGATTACAAAATGATTTCAAAACAGTTGAATTGCTGAATTCTGATATAGCAATGTTTTAAGAACGCTAACAGCCTCATGTGAAAATCTTTGGGAATTGTCTGTCTGTTATGACGATTCCACTACACTTCGGGACGATAAAGGAACGATATAACGATGTCGTGTGAAAATCTTCATTGTCTCATATACTTGCTGTTCACATTTGCTTGATTCCATAGTGTTTATGTATTATTCTTTGCTTGTATCTCAGTTGTGAATATTGAAACATAAGCCTGTTTTTTGTTTTGTGTGGAAGCCACTGCTTTTCCATACTTTTGAATTAATCCCTGTTCAGTCCATTTTCTGTCTCAAAGATGTTCTTCTAACACTTGGCAGTGCCTTTCTAGGCTGACCATGGCTGTTAGTATATTGTGGAAGGCCACATTAGCTTTGAAAACAGTTTAGGTCCTGGTTTGTGTGATGAGGGATTAAAGGCGCTGACAGTAACTATCACAGTGTAATAGTAACTATTAAATGTTTGAAGTGACTGGATTGTCTGTAGTATGTAGTGCTGCTATATGACAAATGCAGTTCTTTAACTCTGCAAGGAACAGTGTTGGAATTAGAGAATATCACTTTCTGGTTCAGACTGAAGCAACGTCACCTTCTGTTTTCAGGACAATAGAAACAGTACCATTAAGATTACTCTGTCTTCCTATTGAGGTTGTGTTGATGCCAGGGGTGTGTATGTGATTTTGACTTGAATCACCTGTGGCTGCTGGCCAGAACAGAAAGAGCCCAATTAACTATCTATCAAACATTTTCTATGAGCCAAGTTATCTGGCTGGGAAATGTTTTAAGAAGATGGAGGTGTAGACACAGAATTGCTAACAAGGCAGAAAGAGCCTGGGGCATTGCCACTGAACCCAATATTCTTTTTTTTTTAAAAAAAATCCTCTCCTTGAGGCTTCTCTTCCCTTTTTGGTCTTTCCCCTTCTCCATGGCATAGAGAAGGATACCAGATAGTTTGTACAGAGGTTTTAGTACCAATACTGGACATGTTCAAATTATAATCTGGGTGCTGTCATAATCCCTCTGTTCCTATTTTAGGGGGTATTTTGCTTTTCTATCCTTTTAACTTGTTTGTCATGGTTTCTTATGTTTCTGAATAGTGGTGCTTGACGGCTAGTGACAAACATTTACAGTAATACTAAATATTTAATTGTTCCAAGTCCCCTAGCCACCCCCCCCCCCCACTACTCTGTTGACTTGATTGAGGCTCTGACTCAAGCCAATCTGGCCGGTTGCGTCTGTTCCCTAATACGTGGTGCCCTGGTTTTCTTCTCTGCCTTTGTTTATTACCAGGGTGGATGCATTAATCTGAAAGGGGATGGCAGTTTATAATGCCAAGATATTTTCTTAGCAAACAAAGTTTAGCAGAGTCTTTCCTCTTCCTTCAGGAAAAATTGCAGGCTGACTTCTTTGGTTTGTAGAAGGGAGAGGTTGGCACTGCCAGGCGGAGAACTATGAGAAAAAATAACAACAAATGTAATCACTTAAAAAAGAAACAAACCAATTTACCAAAATCCTTAAAAAACACTGATCTACAAATAGTACCTAGATAATACGTGTTGCTTTAATGAGCTGAAACTATGCAGTAAAGAGTGAACTTAAATTTTTTAATCCTGTTTTTAATAATTTACTTTTCAATTGGAATTTGCAGTGGGTAGGAAAGCAAGATTTTGATTTTAAAAAAGGTTGCAAAACTTTTAATTGCTTTTATGCATTACTTTTTATTTTGACCTCTTTTTTTCTTCTGAACAGTCATTGTGAACCAAAATGCTTTGAACAATTCAGCAAAGTAGAATTAATTTTTCTCCACTTTCCTTGCTTATTTTGATAAAGTGACAATTCATCAATTAAACATGGTATTTGTGTGGACGCTTTTCTTTGTATTCAGCACACTAATATTGATGATTATGCCTGTCCAAGTATTAGTCTAAGGACCCCCCCCCCATTCTTTATTCTAGAGATGTTTGGCAAAACTGATATTTTTTCTTCCCTGTCTCAGATTTTTTTTTTTAAATGCTGTACTGTCCTTAAGAATTGCTTCAACTATCATGTAGCATATCTAAAACATTCCCTGTTGGTCTTGCATATGGTAGAGAACTTCCTATTTCATTTTTAAAAAATAAATTTAGTTTCACTAAATGTTCCAATGACATATGTGACGTATTAATTTCTGTAGTACTTTTGAAATCCCTGTATCCTTTGTCTTCATGGCATTCTGTTTGGTAGACCATGTTTGTTCCTGTTTTATGGGTGGAAAATTGAGATTCTTAAGGTTACCCAGGGAATATATATAGCCAAGTGTTGCTTCTTAATGCTGTTCAGTGTTGAATAAAGTCTTAGTGATCACTGCGCTGTTGTATTGACATACTTCTATCCCCTGTTTCTTTGCTACACAAAACTCTTGATATTTGTGTGCCTCTAAAGGTGCATCTAACACTGTAGAAATTATCCTGGGCATAGTTAGGAGATAAGATATTTGGCATCTGTAATGTCATAGGCTCTATCCTAAAGGTTTCTGTAATGCTTATGTAAACTTAGGTGCATCTACACTGTAGAAATAATGCAGTTTTGCACCAGTGTAACTGCCACGGCTCCACCCTACAGAATCCTGGGATTTGTAGCTTTGTGAGACACCAGTACTCTTTGGCAGAGAAGGCTAAAGACCTTATAAAACTACATATCCCATTCCATAGGATGGAGCTACAGCACTCCAACTACATTATTTTTACAGTGTAGATGCACCCTAAAATAGAGAAGGTTGGATATTCGTGGCTATATATTTATTGGTTTATTCACTTCATTTAAAAATATAGAAAAGAACATCCTGCTTGTTTCAGATATTCTCAGCTTGTCCCTGTGCTATTATGTTTTTTGTAGATATCTGTATTAAAAATGACCCCTGTGAGGGAATTAGTATCTTTCCTCCCACAGGAATGGAAAAGAAGCTTTACTGGGCTGTGTGGAATAGTTGTAGAGGTAAGAGAGGTGAGTTTCCTAGAAGCAAAGTATATTTGGTGAATTCTTTAGTAGAAGTACTGTATTCCATAGACTGTGTTCCATAGCACTGCAGTTGCTTAGGTAGAACAGTTGATTTGACTGCTGAAAGGAGTGACTGCTGGTCAAATGAGTTTCGAACTTTCAATAATTCCATCCTTCTGTGTCAGTGACTGCCACATGCAGGCAATATGGAAAACAATTGGTTGCACACTTTGCTGTGGACTTTTTGCTGTGCAAATATGCAGTTGGCTCGTGTTGATGTGGGAGTACAAACTGGTATCAAGCCACTCTGATATACCATTTTAATTTTTGAAGATAATTGTCTGTTTTGTGTCTTTTCTCACTTTAGTACAGATAACAGAGTAGGTAAATCACCTTCATCAGATTTAAATGATTTTAACTAGCTTGACACTTGGCTGCTTAGTTGTTGACTCTCATGGGAAAGCTGCAGAAAATCTTTACATGTGTTCCATGTTCCCTGTTGAAACATCCACGTGGAATACTAGTTGTTCAGCAACAGACAGATTATGATACTCAGCTGCTTTTTGGGTTGGCAAATGCAAATAGCAAGACATTCTAGAGAAGTTGTAGAATAATTCCTTTGCTTTCTTCTTTCAGGAGGAGACAATAATTTTGCAATCCCTTTTCCCCTCAGGAAGGAAGGAAGAATTTTCCCAGTGGAAGGCAGAACAGGGGTGCAATTGCTGTTGGCTATCTCTTTTTAGATATACCATTTTTAAAGTATCAACAGGAGAGAAATAAAGTATAACCAGTGAAAAGGGCTTTTGAATGTACTATTACTTTAGAATAGGAATTCAAATGTAAATCCCTCTTCTGTATTCGTTCATTGAATTCCGGGAAATGTGAATATCTGAAAGTGAGTGTCTACATAGAAATATTCAGGCTTGCTTACTCTGTGTGTATGTGTGTGAGATACTGTACTGAGTGTGTGAGTGAGTTAGCCATTTAGACTGATTTTGTTGTTGCAATGTAGAAATGACAGAAAGTTTCATTGAGTATTATAAGTATTTTCTTCCATTTCTGAATAGCACAAGTATACTTTGGATTTCTTTCTGAATGGTAAGAAATACAACAATACATAATATATACAACACAAAATAGAATGGCTTCTCTTTCTGCCCTGATTATTATCACACTAGTGTATTAGTATATTTCTGAGAGTATTTTTTCTAGATAATGAAATCATTTAAAAGCCCTTCTGATCAATGTGAAGATGACTCCAAATCCCAAATTAATGATTAATTTTATTATCTCAAGCCTTGACTTGGTGTCCTTTCTCTAACTTGGGACAACTAGCTCTACCCTTCACTGCTGAAGTTTTATTTGGGATAATTTCTGTCTTGAAAGTTGATACAGTAATTACATAAAAAAGAGTTTACTTTTCCTTGCTGATAGTTTGTGGAGCCTTTCATTATTATTCCCCCAACCCAACAACAACCCAACAACTGAGGTACATGTTGCCAAAAAGAGGCTCTTGTGTCGCCAAAAAAAAGTTTCTTTTTGAAGCACATCACAATAAAGCAAACTCAGGAGAGGGACTTGTTTCTGAATGTTTCTAGCTTTTTTTTTTATAAGTCAGAAGAATTGATAAGATATATCAATTGACATATCCAGTTTGAAACCTTTTCAGGTTTAAGACTATATTAAGATGACACTGGGGTTTAGTTGTTGATTACTGAAAGCGAATGCTTGTGCATATAGCTTTTGCGCCAGAAAATAGTGATGGATTAATTGGAAATGCCCAGTTCATATCTAGTTGACACCGCCTGGGGCTATTATAGTGTTATGGGAGGATAGTATCTCAGTGTTTTTTATAGTTTACAAGCCTTAACTGGTGTGTGTATGTATGTGTGTGCGTGCGCGCACTCGCACATGTATGAGACAGTGGGGAGGGGAACGGTAGGTAGGATCTGCCTAGCTCAGTGTTACTGAAATTCTCCAAGCAGTTCTATCCATTAGTGAAATTGTGTGGTAGATTTTTTCCTAGGCTGTACTTCATGATTGCTTCAGGTTTGCAGGTGGTAAGCTTCCCTGTGGCAATGACTCTCTTTAGGCTAGGCTAAACCCTCTCCCTGATTCATAGAGCCATGCTAGACTTTCTCCCCCACCCCCATGGCAACACCCTCAGCTGCACCAGGAAACAGTATCTAATGAGTTTGAGCCAGCATTGCATTACAGTACTTACACCAAATGAAGTGGTAATCATGGCACAAGCATGGAAGAGATGAGAGCAGGAGAGGCTTTTCTTTGTCAACCTTTTAGAAGAATTTTGTCATCTGATTAGCTTATAATATAAAGAAGTACTTGCCTTGATGTCAACACTGCTTACTGTATATCAACTGACATATCTAGTTTTAAAGTTTGCTTCCTTTTCAAGTCTAGGACTATAGTAAGATGACACTGGGGCTGAACTGTGGTGAAATTTGCTGATAAAGACATACGTTTGGAAAATCACACTTCTCGGTCTCCAAATTGCCTCTGAATCTTGTTTGTTGTTGTATGCCTTCAAGTTGTTTTCAACTTAAGAAAACAAGATTTTCTGAGGCACAGAGTGTTTGATTCACTCAATTTCACCCAGTGGGTTTCCATGACAAAGCGGGGATTTGAACTCTAGACTCCAGACTTGTATTCCAATACTCAAACCACTACACTATGCTGGCTGTGTCATGAATCTTACTGTCCTTGATTATTGCTTCTCCCTTGACCAAACTTTATTAGTGATTTATGCCTGTTCTAATTAAGTCCTGATAATTTGTCTAAATCCTCAATCTATTATTTCAGCGCCTCATTGTTTTGTTGTGCTGTGTCTTGGACACTCAAATTTAGAGTGTTTTGTAAACTATGCCTTAAATAATTGCTTAGATTTGTACCTGAAATCTTTCAGGTTATACTTTATATATTTCCTTTTAACATTCCCTCATAAGCATAATTTACATTTCTTAGTGCAGTGGTGGTGAATCTATGGCACGAATGCCAGAGGTGGCACTCAGAGCCCTTTCTGTGGGCACACAAACTGTCACCCCAGCATAGAGTTCGCCAGAGTTTGTTACTAGAAAGCCAGAGGGATGTGGCACTTTGCGATAAATAAGTGGGTTTTGGGTTGCAGTTTGGGCACTCAATCTCTAAAACGTTCACCATCACTGGAAACTATCCTACATAAATAAAGCTTATAGTCTACTTTTGGATGTACCATGACTAGTGGCTCCCATGTTGATAAAGGCAAAGTTAGGGACACTTAGTTTAAGCTGAACTCTAAGAAGGCTATGCAATGTTGGACGGAGAATGAAAATAATGCCCATGTAGTTCTTCCCTCCTCTTCCTTTCTCTGCTGTGTTATAATGGAAAAAAAAACCTCAGTGACTTTGTTGAAACATAATCAATTGTCCTGTTACAATCAAGAAACTATGGTTTAATTTAAGCAAGGTTTATGATTTCCCATTTCATAAGTAGTGGGAAACTGTTGTTTAACAAATCCTAGTAGTTTTACATTGTGGTGCATAGTGTAAGGAGGGGGAACAAAGGTGCATTGGCATAATGTTTGTTCTCAGTCTAGTGTGTGTATATGTTCCTTCAAATTGCCTATTGATTTATGGCGAAACCATTACTTTCATAGGGTTTTCTTAGGTAAGGAGTACTTAGTGGTGGTTTTGTCAATTTCTTCCTCTGAAATATAGTTTACAGCACCTGGTATTCATTGGTTGAATCCCATCAAAGTACTAACCAGAGCTGACCTGGCTTAGCTTCCAAGGTCAGATGGGACCTGTGCCTTGAGGATATTTAGGCTGGCAGTCAAATATACCATTAGTGCTACTTATGTCTAAAGTAGGCCATTATAGGATCCCCACAACTTAAATTCTAAGACACATTCTCTACCAAAAAAAAAAAAGTTTTTTTTGTTTTATTTTTACTTATTTTTAACTTTTGTAAATCACTGCATAATTGTATATTGAAAGAAAGTAATCTGATGGGTAAATGAATAAATCCTTGAGATGTTAGTTGCACTTCAGTTGTCAAACATGTCTTATTACCATCTGATGGCCTATTGCTTTTGAACTGTTATTGCCCATCTTAGGTATTCCTATACAGCCAGCCTTGGGGATAGTATACTGACCCTACATAATCTGCTGTTGCATGTCTTTATCTCTATAAACTCCCCCACCCTCCAAAAAGCAGTACCAGATTTACACTGAAAGAATGACAGCTTTTTATAGTTTCTGTCTTGCAGATTTGCCATGTTAGCTATTGTACAGGTATGGTTATATAATCTATAGTATTCCTGGCAGTTGGTTTATATATATATATATATATATATACACACACACACACACACACACACACACACACACACACTTCCCCACAGTGGTTGAAACAGTTCAATCTTTGCTCCCCATTTGAATGGAGACACCCGAGGATATAAAAATAGGGATATTTTCAGGTTGGTATAGTTTACTAGTCCATAATCTGTTGTCAAATATTTGAGCAGAGTAGTTTGCAACAACAATAAATGAAACTTAACATTCTCATTGGATATTTTGTTGACATGGTGAAATGGAAAGGAAGAGTGGGTTGAGGAGAAGCTCTAGAATGATCCATAGACACAGATGGGTCCCACACAGTTTGGCTATTCATGTGCCATGTCTTTTTCTGGCTTCCATTGGGAGTGACTGATCTGTCATAATTGGTATTTAATATGATGTTATGTGGCATTCTTGCTACTGGTTAGTGACTGGGTTGGTGAAGACTTTGTGCAGCGAAAGCACAGCAAAGGGTTTTTCACTTGCCAAACATGAACAAAGCAACTGTTCTGTTTGTTCTGTGTATGTCCAATGGCTATGTAGGATCTTAAATTTCAGAGCTGTAAATCCTGAAAATGCAATTGAAAAGAATAGTTTGACTTGGTTTTAGGCTGTGTTGACCCTGTCTTAAGAATCATGCAGTGATTTTGAAGCACTAGAACTGATCTTGAGGTCTCATATGCTATGGAAATTCTCCAGTTAGTCACTCTTTACTGTGAATTTAGCAAAGGAATATGGAAATATTTCAAAGGAGAAATAATACTTGAATTTGGTGCCACTGTGTTAGATTAAATTTGGTTATTTGGTGACTCAACTGGCTTTGTGGACACTACAGTTTTTTTTTAACGTCCAAGGAGGTGCTATTCAGTATGTACACATATAAGCCTTAGTGATGCTAGCTATTCAGTTAACACTTAATAGCATATACTGAGTCTAGTAAACCAATTCCCTCAGCTGTTTTTTGGTGAATGAAGTGACTGGTTTGAATCCTTGTGAATTTGGAAGAAAAATTAGGTGAAGAGAATGGGGTTCCCAGATGTGTATGTAGCCTTTGCACTGAGACTGCCACTGATGAAATTCACTTTGCATTGCACTTGCATCCTCCTGCATATTCTACACGTGTATTTCTAGAGGAACTCTTGGTTTCCTTGGGTGCCAATAATGTGACTGTTTCCAATTTCTCAATATTGTGAAAATACAGACATGTGCATGCACAAGCATGCATGAGCACGCACACATCTTACTAAGCTGCAGCTTCTCTGAGGGATAAAGAAGCTATTGTAATTGCCAAACACTTCAATAGAACCCTCTTCAGTATGGTTGCCACTTGCTAAAATAAGCAAGCTGTATCTTCTGAATAAAATACTCTATGTAAAGGATTCATAAGAGAACCTGTTGGAGGATGGATTCAGGAACTGAGGCTAGGGGCAAATCAGCTATTTAATTCTGGAGCTGTATGCCCAGTCTTCAAATCATGGTTTGCTAACCATGTGATCTGCGTTTTGTTGGTTGGCTTTAACCATGCTTAATCCTATGGCAGATATATTGCTAATTACAAATTGTAACAAATTGTGGAGAGGGCCTGTGTCATGGGCTCATTTATGAAGCTGTGATACTTATATTGCTGAATGTGATACCTGCATTAAGATCATGGAAAAGCCACTCTGATCATTTTTGAACATTTGCTCATGACTTCATAAGCCATTTAAGAAGATACAGCTGTGTGCTTATCACTTCTGTGTTGGGTTTGGTGCAAAAATTCTGGCCTGCATTAAACCAGAGGTTTTCTGTTGTGTCTTGCATGAGATATTTTAACTTAATATTATTGCATTTGTTTATTTATATCCTGTCTTTTCTCCATTTTGGGGCTGAAAGTGGCTTACAACTGATTAAAAAACACATTAAAATTCATAAAATATAAAAATTAAAAAGATTAAACAATAACAAATTAAAACGAGTTAAAAACACAAACAATTAAACACTCACACACCAGCACAAATATTAGAAAAAATCAGCACGTTGTATAGGTGTGATGGACCTTATACAATCAGTCATCAAATACCTGTTGAAACAGGAAAGGCTTTACTTGTTTATGAAAAGAAAGTATGAAAATACTAGTCTAACACCTCTGGGAGGATTTCTGGACCCTGGGGGCAGCCACTGAAAAGACCTTCTCCCATCTTCCCACCAGATACACCTTTACAGGTGGTGTGACAAAGTGAAGGGCCTTCCCGGTAGATCTCGAAGCACAGGGAATTTCATAAGAAAGAATACAGTCCTGGAAATAAGCCAGATCTGAGCCTTATAGGGTTTTATATAGAGTTTACCAGCACTTTGAATCTGGAAATGGACAGGCACCCAGTGGGACTGTTGCAACAAGGGATTTGTGTGCTCCCTGTTCCCAGCCCCAGTTATAAGTCTGTCTGCGGCTCTTTAGATCAGCTGAAGTTCCTGAACATTCTTCAAAGGCAGGCCCATGTAGAGCATGCTACAATAATCCATCTGGGATATAACTAAGGCATGTGTCACCATGCCCCGATCTGATGACTCAAGGAATGAGCACAGCTGGAACACACGCTTTACCTATGCAAATGCATACCTAGTCTCTGTTTCCAGGGTCAGGGTTGGATCCAGAAGTCTACCCAAGCTGTGAACCTACATTTCCAGAGGGAGTGTAACCCCATCTAGCATTAAAACCAATCGGTCTACCTGAATAATAAGCCAGTACTGGTTACAGTTGGGAAAGTTAGTGAAAAAGTACCACTAAATTACAATTACACCTTACGTTAATTGTATTTACATTAAAATGGAAGTGGTTATTTTTATTCTGGTCATTTTGACTTGTTTTTTTAAATATTACTTTGCTGCCCTAAGAACTTTACTGAAATGCAGGTGAAAAATGTCATTGATGATTTCACACCTCCATTTCATGATTTCATTCAAATCTGTTGCTTTCTTTTTTCCATACCTCTGTGTTTCTCTCTTCTTACTTTTCTTTGTGCTCCCGCCCTTTTTTCACTTTGTGGCATCCTTTCCAATGAGCAACTCCACACTATGGACTTCCACCTGCTCTTCCCTCCTGCCTTCCTATTCTTGGCTGACTGTCATACTTGCAGTTGGACTGGACTGTCCTTGTGGTCTCTTCCAGCTTTCGGATTCTATGAACTTGCCTTTCATGGCTGCTGCCCATGATGTAGTGAAAAACTCAAATATGGAAGACGGTAATGACAGGACAATATAGCTAGTGGAACACAGCTCTGTATTTTTCTCCCCAAAGCCCTACA
Source organism: Sceloporus undulatus (assembly GCF_019175285.1). NCBI lineage: Eukaryota > Metazoa > Chordata > Lepidosauria > Squamata > Phrynosomatidae > Sceloporus > Sceloporus undulatus. Next base: position 63,460,313 of record NC_056525.1, on the reverse strand, counting down.
TTACACTGTTTGGAGAAAGGATATCTTATGTTCTGGCTTAATTATTTACCTTCAAAACATAATTTACCTCAATTATTACTAACACATGGATTCTTATCTTTAGGACTAGCATTAAACCAAGAGTTCCCAAGTATTCTTGTCATGCATGTCTGTAACAATCTGTCTATTTAGGCTTCCTGTAATTTGTGAAATAATCTTAATTCTTTTGCTATTCTCTTAAAGTATACTTGAACTTCAACACAGGGACCAGTTTGGTCTGTGTGCACTGGAATTTTCTCATCTGTTTACTCCTGTCAGCCTGCTACTAGGTTAGCAATCCATGAAAAAGTCACTTTCACATCTCCATTCCTCAGACTTCCTCTCCTGCTCAGATACTCTTAGACTTTGCTTTTCTCCCACTGATCTTTCTCTTTCTCTTTGTTCTGTTGAGCAGATCTCTTCTGTATACTCTACGGTATAGTTTCAACATTCCCTATAAAATAACATATGATATATTTATATTTTATATTTCAAGCATACAGTTCCATACTGGCAAGAGTTTCTTCCTGTAGTATGGCAGGCTTCTGTTTGTTGATGTGAAATTGTACATAGTTGTCATTTATATTTTTTGTTTACTATTCTAATGCACCACCTAATATTGTAACTGTTTACAAAATAGGGCAAAAACATAAAATGCAGAAATAATAAATAAAACAGGCATGCCATTTAAAACAAAATTGAATCAGCTACAAAATAAAACCAGCAATAGAAGACAGTAGCAGACCAGAGATCTACCAAACACTGATACTGTTTTAAAACCAAACAGCTAAAAAGCTTGGGGAAAGAAAAGTCTTCACCTAATGCTCTAAAGATCGACACTTTCTACTTTGTTTTCAGAGGCAGCCCTCTGTAACTTTCCATGATCAAAAAGAGATAATTGCCCTCCAGATGTTTAGAGCTTCAACTTCTCTAATGGGAGTTTATAGGGATGAAGACCAGAACATCTGGAGGACATCAGGTTGTCTTGGCTAGGCATTTCAAGGCACATACAACAACTAAGGACAAATACGAATCTTATTTTTTGTGGCTGGGAATGGGGAATGCAACTGTCTTCAAACCAGCTGGAACACCCTGTGATTGGGCAAACAAGCCACTCACTAACTGTGCCTACATTTTGTCTGGAATGGTATATTGGCCACCATCCAGACCATTAATTCTTAGACATGGCTAAGAACATCTACCACCTCACCTGGATTATATAAAAAGGAGAGAAAAAGCTGGAATTATCAGCATGACTACCCCTCAGCCACACCTCCAGATAAACTTTTGCAGTGGTTTCATGTTGATGTTAAATAGCAGGGGAGATTCAATAGAATAATTGCCAAGGAAGAGATCAATTTATTCTCTGACACAGAGTTCAGGGATGGAAATGGTGCAGCTGGGCTCAGATCTCAACAGCCTTACCAAGCACAGCTAACGGTGAGGAATGCTGGGAATTGTAGTCTATCTACAAGCTGTGAGTCATATTAGTCCCAACCTTGCCTTTTAATCACCACGTCAGTTTTAATTCTGGAACCTAGTCAGAGATCTGATTGAAACTGATCTTTAAAAAAACCCATGAATTTCATCCAAGAGTGCCCACAATTACAATGATCTGTTTTGTGGTCCATATATCTGCCAGTGTAGTTGTCTTTGAACATAAAAGGGCATGCACAATCAGACCAAAACCTTTCAATTTCCAAAGTGACCCAACCAGATAGTTAATCAGGAAATCCACAAATAGGAGGATATGCGTTGCATTAGTACTTTACTGTCAGTGTTTCCAAGAAACTGGTACTGAGAAACATGCTGTCTCTGCTACTAAAGGTGTTACATAGCCATTAGTAGCCTTATTCTGTCAAAACCCATGTAAGCTAGTGACCAGTGCCATGTGGCAGGTGACACCATGGTTTAATTCTGTGCTATATGGATACTTACTTTTATCTTTCTGGAATTTTCCATTCAATTTCATTAGGATCTAATGATGATCCTGAGTTCTAGTAAGAGATGGATAAAATGTTCTCTCTATCCACTTTCTCTACCTTACACTTATTACATACAAATATATCTACCTATTGGTCCAGAAGAAGAAGAGATTTTACAATGTGTAGATATATAAGGCATGAAGTAACTTTGATTTATGCACAATTCTTTTATAGTTCTTATTGTTGGAACAATCTAATTTGAAGTTCTGTAAAATCAGACAAAATTTTAAACACACACTACTATATATACTCATGTATAAGTCGACCTCATGTATAAGTTGAGGGCAGTTTTTGGATCCAAAATCATGGATTTTGATATGACTCAGGGATAAGTCGAGGGGCAAACACTGGAGGATGTTACAAAAGATCTAAAGGGGGGGGGGAAACAAAGCACCACTTCCCTCCCTATATCTTACTCTCTGGACCTCTCCCAAGCATCAGTCTCAGCATGGAAAAGGGGAAACAAACCTCAGCGTGCATACACACACACACTCTTCCCCTTACCAAAAGCATGTCCAAGGCACATGGCTTGCGAAAAGGAGGATAGACCCCACTGTCTCTCTGTTTGTCACCCCCAGGACTCCCAAGGCTCATAGCTTGCAGAAATGGAGGACAGGGCTTTCTCGCTCTCTCCTTCTCACTCCCAAGGCTCATAGCTTTCAGAAATAGAGGACAGGGCTTTCTCTCTCCTTCTCACCCCCAAGACTTCCAGGCAAAACGGGGTACAAGCCTGGGCATACTTTCTTTGTGTCCCTTCTCTCAGCAGCAGCTTGTTAGGTCTGGCTCCGCAGGAAGGCTGAGAGCCTGGGAAACACACACAGAGGGAGAGAGGAGGAGAGGAGAGCCAGCGCCAGGGCTTCAAACAGGGAGCCGTTACAAGGCTACAGAGGAAGGTGGGCACTTCTTCTTTCACAAAATTTATTAGCATTAACTCATTGACCCTTCCATAAGTCTACCCAGGATTTTGGAGTTCATTTTGGGGCATAAACTTTTCGACTTATAGTCGAGTATATACGGTAGATAGGTGTCTGGCATTTGATCAGTTAAGCAGTTTAGCTGTTAAGATGCATTTTCTTGTACTTTGAATTGTTGACAGTACAGAGTGAACGCTGCAAACATTTTTGGATAAGCTTTATGATGTGGTGGGGGCATGTTTCACGTCTGTGACTCAGGGCAGAACTTGAATCAGCGAAACCAAATCATGCTAAGTACTGCAAGCATTATTTCTTCACAGATTCTGTGGTATACTCTCATTGTAACATTTTCCATATACAGTATTGAGAGTAAGTGATGCTTAAGCCATGAAAAGCAAACCATTAGGATGTAAAGTCGAAGGCTTTCACGGCCAGCATCCATAGTTTTTTGTGGGTTTTTCAGGCTATGTGGCCATGTTCCAGAAAAGTTTCTTCCTGACGTTTTGCCAGCCATCTGTGGCTGGCATCGAGATGCCAGCCACAGATGCTGGCGAAAACATCAGGAAGAAACTTTTCTGGAACATGGTCACATAGCCCGAAAAACCCACAGAAAACACCATTAGGATTTAGAAACCAAAACCTGTCTTGACTAAAATTTAAAATTAATATAGATTCTTTCCTTTTGAGGAAAATATGGCTGTGTTAGTAGGGCCACAATTATTGCCTATCCAAGTTTGCTATTGAAATTATGCCATGGCTTAATTTATTCCCTCTCCTTTGTACCTGATGTTCAACAATTTTAGGAGAAAAGATCCCTCCCCCCACTTTTTAGCCTGGAATATGAAGTGGGGTGATGTATAATAGCTTTTTGGGCATTCCCCTCTTTTCCTAATCACTGATCAGAATAGCAACAATGTACCCTTGGGTATTGTGTGTGGGCCAGGGGTGCTGCGTTTCAGATACTTCTCCTTTTCTGTCTCTAGGGTCCAAAAATCAATCTTTTGTAGGAACATATATTGAAATTTTAAGATTACTGTGGTTTGAATCAATCTGTAGTGGAGGCAGGAATCTCTGTGTCTGATGTTGATTAAGTCATTAGCTGTGGTTAATGCTTGCAATGACAACAACTTTAAAATAAATGAATATATCCGACTTTGTAAGTGGTGGAGCAGTACATTTTAATTTGCAAATGAAATCTACGTGGTGAGACGAAATGTGACGATGCATGGGGGAAAATGTTTAGTTCTGATGGCTGATGTGAACTGAAAATCCTGTCAAACAAATTTGCTCAGTTACTGGTAATATCTTGTATTAGCTATGAATGAGGGGAACTTGGCACTGTACAAGCAAACTGGATTTATTGGATGGTTCCTACTAATATTTCTACATGATATTTTTTTATAAATTCTCACCTGTGAAGCAATGTGGTCATCCTAGAGTCTCTTTATGCCTGTAAAAATGTAAACATACAAATCAAGCTGGGAGATGTGACTTCCTTTTAATTAGTTTACATTTTTGTGTGTGTAATGCCTGCTTTCTTAATTTCCTGAGAATTATTTTATCCTTGTATCCCTGTGCAAGTATGAAAGGTAGGTTTTCTGTACCAGGAAGCAATGAAAACATAATTTGTTTGGGGGAATTCTGTATCATTCTTTTTTTTTCCCACCCATAGTTTAATTTTTCCCATCCTTTGTAATTTTTTTGTGTGTAATTAGGTTGTGATGGGAAATTATCTCTATTCAATAGTGAAACTCCTGACTTCAGCCCAAGCTGAAATTTTGTATGTTACTTGAGTACATAATGACAGGAGGAATAATTTTTTTTAAAAATCTTCATAAAAGCTCCTTAAAAGAGAAACTGTTTTCCTTCCTCATGCTGCCATCTCCCCAACCCCCCTAATTAAACGGTTTGAATTTGCACGTTAACCGCTTGGCGCTTCTTCGGCGCCTCAGATGATTAGAAAGGGATATTCATTTATGCCTTTTAAACGCCGCCCCGATTAAAATCAGAGAGATTTTTTTCCTTCATCAAAATCTAACATCCTTGAAAAATTAATTTGATGCCTCTTGTTATCAATTAATTGAATCTCGTTGGGAAGGAGGCTTGTACGGCGGGTGGTTAGAGTTGGTCCTTCTGTTCTTAGCTGCTTTTTAAAAACACTCTTTTCCTCCCCCTTCTATCACTTCTTCCTCCCTCTTCTACCACTTCTTCCAAACACTGTGACATTATAAAACTTTCCCTTTTTATTATTTTACTCTTCTTGTAAAATAAATGAATAAAACTTATTTTCCCCTCCTCTACCATTTCTGTTGTTATATAGAAAGGAAATGTCCTCTTCCCCCTACTTCCTAAGAAGACTTGAAGGGTGGAATTGTTAGCACGTTAGCAGTTTCTTGGCAATGTGGTTGGATTTCATTCTCTTTCAAATGGGGATATTGGATATTTCATTTGAATCTCCTTTTCAATTAAAAACATACTGCACCTTCTCTTAAACCTGCTCCTTTTCTCTGATGAAGTAATTTTTATGTTGCAAATTTCAGTTCTTCCCACGAGACAGGTTTCCTCTATGTGAATAGACTTTTCTGCCACTTTATTAACTTCTCAACTCTTTGTCCCTTTTTCTGCTTTCTTAGACAAAACGGGGGAAATCAATGGTACTGACTTCTTCACACAAGTATATTTAAATTTTAAAGAAATAATAAAAATCCCTTGAATATACATTATGTGTATATATTATCTTCCATATTACTGTGAAGCTCTAGGGTTGTTTGAACTCAAGACCTTTCCAGCTCAGTTACACCCTGTTCAATAATATGTGCTCATCAGGCAGAGGAAGGTGGAAGTTTTAAAGTGAAACAGAATACTGTTGGCTGAGGGCAGAATTCTTTCTTCCTCAGTCCCCCTCCTTTAGGAAAGCCACTCCTATTCATGATCCTTCAGCAGCAAAATGTTTGCTGTTTTAACAAGGATATAAACTTGTATGCACTGCTCACCTTAAAGATTATTGTTTTAATCCACCCATTTTCCCTTGCAGGACTGTTGATTTGGCTGTGCCAAATTGTTTTCAAATTACAGTATTTTTTTTCAACTATGTTTATATGCACACTAACATATATTCAAGGTTAGACAGCTTTTAAAAAGACTTACACGTAAGATTAAAAATGATACTGATGAAAAAACACAGATAATTATACAAAGCAACTATGGAGGAGCAGATAGAGCCCATATACTAGTAGCATCAAGTTTACCAGCAAGTCTATGGCCCTATACAGACAGCCAAAATAAAGCTGCTTCGAGTCACTTTGGAGGTATGGTGTTTACATGATGCATGCATCCTAAGAGTCTGGAAGCTGCACTGAAGCTGCACTCCAGTCCTTAGGACTGGACCGCGGCTTTGGTGCAGCTTCTGGACTCTTAGGATTCATGTATCATTGAAACACCATACCTCCAAAGTGACTCGAAGCAGCTTTATTTTGGCTGTCTGTATCAGGCCAATGTAACAGAAATGTCATATGGCTTTTCTACTCAGTCTTGGTTTTTCCACTGTGGAAAAATGATGGCTTATGATAGTGCCAACTAAGGATAGGGCTCCATAGGTTTGTGCTGCAAAAACATTATTGCAATATGAACCTTTCTATAGAACAAAACCCATTTCTTTTTAAGCCTCCACTTAGAAAATTGCTGATGATATTCTTCTTAAAGTTTCCCCTGTCACTTTAAGAACTTTAAGAAGTGGGAGCGAATGGAGTACTCCTTGAGGTTTTCGCCTCCAACCAAGCTTGCATTTTACATGATGCATTTTGTGATTTTTGGTTTTGGGTTTGTGGAGTTTAGATTTTATGGGGTTTTGCTGCATGGTCAACTCAGGTAATCCTGCATGTGTTTTACGGATTTGAAGATATTGTGAATTTTGCTGCAACAGGGGAAACTTTTTGAAGAGGGAGGCAACAGAATTACTGAAGTTGGTATCACCTGGTGCACTGGGGGGGGGGGTTGAGTGAACTGCCTCCCCCCCCCCCCCCCCCCCCCCCCCCCCCAGAGTGCTGTAGCCTCCAACCAGAATGGTCTTCAGGGTGCAAACCTGAAGGCAAACCTCCCCCTACCCTGAAGGCAGCCCCTTCAGAAAGGCACTTCAGATCCTAAAGGCACTGCCCCCTCCAGCAGCCACTGCTACTGAGTGGGGCAATGCTGTGGTATCCGGAGGGCCTGTTTAGGGTCCTGTGTTGCTGCTGGACAAGTGGAAAAGTATCCTTTCTCACTCGCCCAGTAGCTGCCCCAGTCCCTCGGGGGGTACCGCCCCACTGGGTGACACCCTTCCTTGAGGTGTCACCCGGTGCAGTCTGCACCTTCTAAAGATGCCACTGGAGGAGGCTAGTGGAGTGAGACTTAATCCTTTAAGGTTTTTACCTGAACAAAGGTAAAACTCTTTCATTTGGGATACAGTGGGCAAGTTTTAACTATATAGCACCTAAAGATTTTTCTTGATGTAACAATACAAGGACTTCTTAAGAAATTCAATGTCCTCTACCTAAGTGGGGAAAAATAGCTTCCCATAGGACAGGGACAACCTGGATATTAATGAAAGTTACTTTTATTTTGCTAATGAAGTTGAAATTCTATTACTTGTCTTTTATTGTCATTTGTTCCTAGTCCCCACATGGCCAGAAAGGAGAGTGGCCTTTGTCTGCATTGAGACTCCTCAGAAACATTATATAATACGAAATGTAGGCCTGTGACTATATTATTATCACCTTTCTTCTCCTCTTTGATTTTTAACATTTGTTGCCTGATGAATTGTGATTGTCATCTGGCTGTCTGATAATATTTGATGTGATGTGATTTGTTTTATATTTGATGTTTTTAATTTGTTTTTCTTTTCTATATGGTAATTTTATCTATTCCTCTTTTATTGTTATTATCTTAGAATGTACGCCTTGGGCAGGCCTTTATATACTCTTTAATTTTACCGACTTTGTACAGCGCTGTGTATAATTACAGCGCTTTAGAAATAAAGTTTAATAATAATAATAATAATAATAATAATAATAATAATAAAGAAGAAACCAGTGGAGCTTCAAAAGCTTGCATGATGTAGTTTGTGCATTTTGGTTGACCTATAAAGATACATCTGGGTTTTATATTCTGTTTTATTGTGCTGCATGGCCAATACAGGTACCCCTGAATATTTTCCCTATAAAATATACTTAACATTGAACTCTTGAATGGACATGTTGACTCCTTAAAATTTAGCTGCAAAAAACATTTTTTATTACTGCCTATTTACAGGATTGTGTTAAGATCTTATGTGTCCCTATAGTGATGATTTGGACCTTTATTGCTTAGATCTGGCAAATGAATGAAGATAATATTTAGTGTTCCAGAAATTCTGCTACTAAAAAAACAGAATATTTGGTTTATTTACACACAGAAAAGCAGTGTCAGATTGGTTGTACTTCTGAATTACAGTACCACTTTATTTCTTTCCTTAATCGAATACTTAGGGATCCCCTTGTTCCTTCAAAGACACTGGAGTAGCAGTTTCAGTAGAAGGGTAGACGTCAGCATTCCAAATTCCTGGGCTTCAGTTTCAGAAAAGGGTCAGATGTAAGTCCACAATGTAAAGATTGTTGCATCCAACACAGTCACTTACAGGTACCATAATTCTTCTTATTTTCTATTTTGCAGTCCCCAGAACCCAAGTGAAAATGTATGTGAAAGTTGTCCATTGTTATCACTCTTGCTCAGAGAATAAGAAAGGACGTTGTATGTATATTTTATACATTTCACTTCTAAGCAAACGTTCACAGGCCACACTGCCTTCCATCTCATTTGCTTTTAGGCCCATTGTGTCCTTTTTCCCCACACCCCTCCCATCCATACTTGTGGTTTTTTGCCAGTTCAGGATAACAGTTCAGGTGTCTGATGAGGTGGACTTATATACCACAATGCACCTGCCTTTTATTGACTGTGCACCACTCTGGGAGCATTTTTTGCATTAAAGCAAGATTTTAGCAATGCTTTAAATAAACTAAGTAAATAATAAGTAAAAGTTCCTCCTTAAGGAGTCCCTTAGGACTTATTATAATCAGTCCTATTTAATAACTCAGCTAAAATCTCTCTGTCGTTATTGTGACATGTATCAGATTATTAGTTAAGGCAAAGTAATTTTGGCTGTGTATTCCTGTTTGATACACAGTTTGCTATACAGCAACAATGCTGTAAATTCTGGTGGGAAACTGAAAATACTTTGCTTTGAACAGCTCTTTAAATCCTAGTCTTAGGTAAACTGTACATCAAAAAAGATCCAGGTGAATGTCTAGAAATGTGTAAATGGGATAAGCCAGTATAAAACAGGACCAGTAGCTAGAGAGTACGGATGTAAATCCTTGACTCTTTTCAATAGTTACAGTTGTTTTTCCCCTGTTGTGGCAGAAGACAAATATTTTTCCACAGTATCCTCCCCATATTTGAATGTTCCAAAGTGATGCAGAGATGTTATTCTACAGAGAAAAATGTATACTTTTTTTGCATGAGCCTCATGCTTTTTGTATAAAAAACAGTTCCCTTCCATTTTCTGCATAGCTTGTTTTTGTGCAAACAACCACTAGTTTTCTCTGCAGAATAATTTCCCCCCAACATTTTGGGATATTGAATACCAGTAGAAGTGCACGATTCTTACTGGCCTGTTCCTGACTGGGTTTTCCGAATGTTCCCAGTTTTTCAACTTGGGGACAGATGATTATGAATATTCTTTCCTTCCCTAATTAAAAGTTGTGAATTGGTCTAGTTTCCTGCTGAACATATACTAGGTGGCACACATGGTTTGACTTTAGGTTATGTGTGCCTTACTGATCTTCTGTGTTACTGAGGTGACTTAATAATAGCTTTTTTTTTTCTTGGAGATTATGCTGGTTTATTAAACAACGAAATACCCATCCAGCTACCAGAAGAGAGAGATACTCCCAACCTAAACACTTTGGAAATTTAGTGTGGCCATTTCTGAAGAGAGTGGGGTTGGCAAATAGCAGTTTTCCCTCCGTTCTTACTCTGGCAGATGGATGCATTGAGGAAGGTCCCACCACCCTTACCATAGGCTTCTTCCTAGCTGTGCACGTGCATGGTTTCCTGAATTTCCCAAACAGTGAGGCAGGAGCCCCTGAGTGTGCAACGTCACTATTTAATTAGTCGTCCCTGATTAACAAAACTTAGCGTTCAGCTTCCTTCTGCCCTCATCTTTCCTGGCTTCGAATCAATGGCTTTGATATGCTAATTAGGGAGTAATTTAATTTCAAAAGGCCGCAATTAACAAGGGTGTTGTGGACATGCTGTAGTTAAGCGGCGTAATCTAATTTGCATTAGTAACAAGCAGGGACTAATTAGAAGCTTAATTAGACACTTAGATGGCTCTTGTGTTTACTTTCTTAATGAGATGGAGTGGGGCTCTCTTTTTTTAATCTTTTCAAGAGCTCAGCAGAAAGCAAGCAGTGGGTGAAACTGTAATGCCAGTGGCTGACACCTTTTCTGTCACTGTAGGCAGCAAAAGCATGCTGGTTGCCTTATCCAGGCACTCTATTCTGCTGAAGGAAGGAAGGCTTCCAGTTCTAACCTGGCAGTCTCATATAGTATCGTACTGGCTAAAGCCTCTGTGTTAGCTGTAGAATTATTAAAAAGTTGGCTGATTCCTTCCTGTTGAAAAGAAGATTGGAAGCTCCCTTACACCAGATTGGATCACTGGTCTGTTTAGTTCAGTATTGTCTACAGTGATTAACATTGCCAGTGGCTTAGTGGTTAAGATGCCAGTTCCGATGATCGGAAAATCATAAGGTTGGGAGTTTGAGGCCCAAGTGCTTCATGATGGGGTGAGTTCCTGTCACTAGTCCCAGCTTCTGCCAACCTAGCAGTTTGAAAGCATGCAAATGCAAGTAGATGGTAACAGCGTTCGGTGCAGTCATGCTGGCCACATGACCACCAGAGCAGTCCTTGCTCTTTGACTTAGAAATGGAGATGAGCAGTGCCCCTTACAGTTGACTAGACATTCATGTCCAGTGACTACCTTTACCTTTACCTTTTTAACTTGACTATATACCTGCTCAGCTTTGGTTGGATATATTACATGTTCAGCATAAGATGCTTTCTATACAGAACACATGTTCTATCACTGAGCAGTAGTCCTGCTCCAGGAGGCCAAAGAAATGTATTGGAGAGTCTGCTCATTGCTAACTTAATGGCCCCTGGATGTGCTATGAGTATGTTTCATATTTTTGTAGGAAAAGGGACAGTTCTGCTGGTCTGAATTAAGAATATAGTGGTGCTTTACTAATCTGAGTTTGTAGCAAGGGCTTGTAGCAAACCCAGATGCCAACTTTGCCCACAAATCTACTTGGAAAATGTGATCACAAGATCTAATCCCATAACGTACAATATTAGAGACACTTTCACTTGCTCTTTCTCTAATATGATATATGCCATCCTCTGACAACAATGCCCTTCAGCACTCTACATTGGGCAAAAAGTTCAATCTCTGTGTCAGAGGATAAATGGACATAAATCAGATATTGGGAATGGGAATACACAAAAAACCTGTTGCAGTCTTCCTGGGGATACCATCTTTGATTTCAGGACAGTGGTCCTTGAACAAAAGAACTATAAAGATTTGAAAGAGAAATAACTGAATTAGAATATATCCACAGACTCCACTACATCAACATTACGTTGTACAGAGACTATGGAGATTATCACGTGGGAAAAAGGTCATTCTTTTCCTGTCCGTATTGTGCCATTGCACTAAAGATATTAGATGATGTCACACTTATCTGGTCATTATCCCATGAGTGAAGTGGAATTGTGATTTTTCATTAATGGATGTTTCTGTTATTCAAAAGTGACAGAACAATTCCATTTTATTGATGGGATAAGTGCGACATGTGTGATAGTCTTTTGCACGACAAGGACAGGAGTGATCTGGTTTGCTCCCGTCCTTTGTCTCCCTCCCCCCTCCCCCTGTGTGATCATCTCCAATGGCTTCCTCGCAGATTACATATATTAATTACAACAGTGGTTAACAATCCAGTTTCTTGACGGTGCTCTTGGCTGGTTTATCATACCTCCTTTGTGGTTCTCAGTCTGCACAACACATTCCAAAACTCTTTCCACCATTCATATGCTCATGCACCCACGTTGGCCTTAGGCAACATCTTTCCTCCTGCTTTTGTCCCTTAATAACCATAGTTAAAATCGAACCTGTCACCTCATCACCATACCCACACATTTTGCATTTCAGTGGTACTCATACAATCTGATTATAAAGGTCCTTCCTGGGCCTCAGTTCACTCTATCCATCTGAGGAAGTTGACCAAGTCTTTGAAAGTTTAAGTTATGACATCGTTCACTAAATTAGTCTCAAAGGTGCTACAAGATCCCTTTGTATACTGATATTCCAGATTAATACTGTACGACTATGTCTCTGAATTCTACCCTCACGGGTGGAAAGAGGCAATGTGAAATGTTTGTCCAGGTAACCTATTTTCACCATCCTGCAGGAAAAATAGTGGAATTTTCCAAGAACTTTGAAAAATCAAGGCTTTTGTAACATAAATAGGAGAGGGATGAAGCCCATGCATTTTTTCTCTTGTACTGTTTTCAAGTTTTTATGAAAATCATGGCAAAGGAGGATATGTTGCGGCATGAGACTTGGAATGGAACTGGCTTGTTCTTTTAACTACTGTACTAGTACATGAGGAAGGCTCAAAGGTGACTTCTTTCAAAATAATAATAAAAAAGTTTCTGTTAGATGAAAGTAGTAGATGAAAGCATCCATAGGTGTGATCCCATTAAAGGAGGTGCCTGGACTAAGCCAATCCTTGCTTCTTTAAATCTCTTCTAATTTACTGTAATGCTTTAAATTCATTTTAGCTCTTGCAGATTTTATTTTCTAATCCCTTTCCACATTTCCATGTGTTTATGCGTTAATTAAAGGGTAAAAAGCCACTCTGAGCAATCCCAGGTTCTTCTTCTCCTCCTGAACCCAAAGCCTTTTAAGATTAAGGAACTGTTTTAAAAAGTCTTTCTAGTTCCTAGACCTGAGGAAGAATACTGTTCAGCCCTCCATGTGCTGAAGGAGCGACTGAAAGTAGTGTTCAGGAGAAAATAACAGTACTTTTGTGAAGACATTCATGTTCCAGATATCTGTAATTTTGGGGTGGCTCTAGTTTTACTTAATGAGAAGAAAATGACAATCAGAAGTGCTTCTATGGGATACAGAAAGCATAGGAACTGTCTTTTCTACATTTAGTATAGTATAAACTGATTTTGGGAATGGGTGAAACAGATGGACAAAGGAAAATGGTTTCCAGACACTTTGAAGGCAGGGTATTTAGATAACACATGCCTCAAAAGCAGTTGGAAACTGAAATGAAGCTGTATGCTGGAGCTTAAAACTACAACAAAAAGGAGCCAGGATACTTCATCTACAACTCAAGGTGGAAAATGCACATCTCCGCACCTGCATGTAAACAATCTGGTATGAGTGTGGGGCTGCGGCAAGGCAAAAAAAAGGAAAGTGTGACAATTCCAATGTATATAACTACAACATACATAAACCATGCATTCCAATGGGGGGCATGGAATGAAAGGGTGTGTGAAAGGGTCATTTATGGGGGGCCTCCATGATTGTACTTTGCCAATGTAGCACTCACACACCAATGCCCTGTATGGGCAGAGCATCGCATGCGCGACTGTGTGGCTGATCCAAGGGGTAGCCATCCAATAGGATGGTATCTTGTCGGACCTGGGGGGTACTTAGAGGTTGCAAGCAGTGTGTTTGTGTGACAGCGTGCACGCATGACGAGGAGGTAACAGAAAATTACCCAGCGGTGCAACCTGACACTGTGCCATACAATCAAACTGTGTATATTTAGCTTGCCTAGGGAGTGGGCCATGTGGGGAGTGAGGGTTCGACACGTTTTAGGAAAAAGCAGGTTCAAGCCACTTTTTCCTGTCAGTCTGTTCCCAGTCCAGAATCAAGGTACCAAATGGGACCTGTCAGTTCCTCAGCTATGGGGCTTCAGATGTTTTTAGGTAATTTGCTGAATCCTATAATTAAAATTTGGAAAACAAAAATATAGATACATGAAGTTATTTTGTCAGTTGGGAACAACTAATTCTTTATTTACTTTTTATGTTTACATAACCTGGCCAAGAAAACTCCATGATAGGTTTGCCTTAGGGTTACCATCCATAAAAAATGACTTCAAGGCAAACAACAGAGACACAATAAAGAATTCGTCTTCATGAAATCTTTTCATTTCATTGTGAACTTTTCCTTTTGTTGTGAACATTTAGTGCCCAAATAAGAGCAAGAGTGACTGGTCTTGTTCTGCTCTGACTGTTCTAAAGAAGGGCTTAGGATAACTCACAGTGATAGTACGACAATACTGTTCTTTTTCAGGACAGGCAACTTGGTGCCCTCTACACTCATCCCTCCATATTTGCGGCTTTGATTATTCATGGATTTGATTAATATGTTCTCTATGGTAATCTAGGTCCTCCAGTGCAACTCTGTGGTCAACTTTAATTAAAGGTTGCACTGAAAGAAGTAGAGATTCCTAGAGAGAATGCTCTACTAAGCATATGTAGCTCCTCCAGTGAAGTTCTATGGTCAGTGTCTGTTTGATGTTGACCACAGAGTTGCAATGGAGGACCTAGAGATTCCTAGACAGGTGTCCTCTCAGGTAAAAACATGGTGTTTTTGTTATTTGTGGTTTTTCCACATTCACGGGGGTCTTGTGCCCCTAACCCTAGCGAATAAGGAGGGACTAGTGTAGTGGTCTTTGATTAGAGCTATACTGTGTTGGATATGGGGTATGGATGCTGTGCTACAAAAGATCTGTAGGATACCTAGCAAAACTGTTGGCTCACTTGTTTAAAGTGATGGTGTACCATTATAATGAGAAAGTAGAAGTGTCTTATTTAGCCAACCCTGATAACCTTAGTTAAATGACATTGATGCATTTTCTTAGCTGCATGCTGATGTGTTTCATTTCTGACCTCTAAAACATCTGGGGAAAGACTTTTTTGTACTTGGTTTGGGGTGGTAAATCTGGTGCTGTTCCTGGGCTCCGGCACTTCCTTTCTTAGTATGTTGGAAGAATATACTGAAAGAATATACTGGAGAAACAAATTTGATTGAAATATTAGGAGATGCTGAAATTGCAGAATTGGCTACTGAGTGTGAATTGCCCGAGATCTGTGTGTATTTGGATCTCTATGACAAGAGAATATTCCAGCTTCTAACCGTAGGTAAGCTCTTGCCTGAGCTTAGTAACAGTATTCAAAAAGTTCATCTGCTAAGATGATAGAATGTATAGAAAATTCAGAAAAGAGCCCCCAAATTTGCATCTGTTCCTCAGATTTTCAGTGGAGGAGGTTCTTAGGCTTCAGATTTGTTTTGTTTTTGTGTGCCTTTAAGTCATTTCCAATTTATGGTCACCCTCAGGCGAACCCATCATGAGGTTTTCTTGGCTAGTTTCTTCAGAGGGGTTTATTATAGAATCATAGAATCGTAGAGCCATTGCCATCCTCCATGGCTGAGACAGTGTGACTTCCCCAAGGTTACCCAATGTGTTTACATGGCCGAGCCAGGATTTGAACCCTACTCCAGTTCTTTTTGGAGATTGTGTGTGATGATGTGGATTTCTGCTCCATAATAAATTTCTAGCGTGATTTAGTACGTTTTTGATATCTGAAGGAACCTTTCAGCTCAAACCACTCATGGATTTGGACACAGGAAAAATTATTTCTGTGCATACACAAATGTATGGATAGTTCCTTCTGGGATGTGTGTGGTTTGGGTTGCATCCTTGAGTAATCAGGAATAATTTGCTCTGTAGACTCCATAACTGTGATGTATCTCAGCCTCAGAGGATGGCAATGACAAATCCTCTGTGAAGAAACTTACCATGAAAACCCTGTAATAATTCGTGTTAGGTTTGCCATAACTCAGAAACAACTTGATAGCACACTACACTACACACAGACACACACACCAGATCTTATTTGTAATGCTGCTTTTGTTTACTGGCAGAGTGGGAGGCCAGTGCATGAATGGTCTTGATTTTGGCCATTCAGGATTGGAATACTGGAATGTTTTCTCCCTGTTAGTGCATGTGCTGGTCACAGAATCAAGAGTTATGTAAATTTTCTTATTTTTTACTTTCCCTTATTTTCCTTGTTTTAAAAGCAGACCCACAGATATGAGATACCAGAAGTAGCATAGCATTGTTACTTTATTATACTTTCTTTTGTCTTCAGGTATCTCAACACTTTCCAAAGAAAGATGAAGAGACAGCCTCACACCTGCAGGAACCATGGGAAACAATTGATGTTCCTGCTGCTTTCTGGAGTATGAAATATTATGTCAGAGGGCCCCTGATTTCCTCTTTAGCAAATGAAAGTGTTACTTGTTTATGAAGTAGAAGACATGAGCCTATATAATGCATATATATGTCTGTCTGCTGTGTTTTGTGCAGAATCCATTGTGTAGGGAAGGCAACTGCAGAACCTTCAATGGAAGAAGGTTCTGTGACAGTTGGACGGAAGATCTGTGACATTGGGGAAGATTTGAAGCCATGGAGTTTATTGTTGCTTTCTGTGACTGTTACATACTTGGCAAGAGAAGTTATTTACCCAGTATTTGCAAGAGCAAAGCGCAGGGGTGTGAGGTAATTAACTTACAATGGGAGAGGGAATCTGTTGTAAAATATGTGCAGATTTGATGTGTCAGTCTGCAAGTGCTCTGATAAGGGAGGGGAACCTGTAGCCTGTTCAGCTTTGTTGGTGTGCAACTCCAGTAAGCCATAACCAGCTTGGACAGTGGTCAAGGATGATTGAAGCTTGTACTTTACAACCACTCAGAGTGGTACGAGATCCCTATCCATTGACAAAGCTTCAGTTCATTATTAAAGGATGAGTACCCCCTTCTTGTAGCTCTTTTCTAGGTTTTACATGTTACAAGCATCCTAGCTTGCCTTCCTTGTTTTGAAGTCTTGCGGCCCCTTAGTATCCACTGGATTCTGATTTCAGGGCCCCCTGTAGATACCAAAATCGGTGGATGCGCGGGTCCCATTAAACATAGTGGCATTAAAAAAAATGGTGTCCCTTATATAAAATGGTAAAATCGAGGTTTGCTTTTTAGAATTTATATATATATCTATTTGATATTTCCAAGCCATGGAAGTTTGTATATGTGCAATTGGAGAAGGAGGGCTGACTGTATATAAGGGTGAAGGCTAAAATTGGAATGAAAGTAGGAGCAGAGATGTTTAATTAGTATATAGATCGGAGAAGTGTGTATGTTAAAACTCACGGTTGCCATTCCCCACCTGCTCCGTTTCCTCCACCACTACCATAGGCTGAGATGAAGTAAGTGAAACATATTCCCCATAGTTTAAAAGACAAGTTGTGAAGTGGAAGCATGAAGAGTACTGTATGTTTGAGGACTGGCAGTTTTTGTGCATGTAACTAATAATGTATTGTTGGAGATGCCATGTTCTGCGGATGCTTCGTATGTTCTTCCTTAGTACTTATTTCTTTGTCTACACAATAAGTTTATTCTCTGAACTCGTGCATCATATGTCTGGTCCGGCATAATGCTCAATTTTAAAATTTGAAAGGATAACATATGTGACCTGTTAATGTGCTTGCTCTCTATGGGTGATCTGTCCACATAGCAAAACCAGCTGATCTCCATGCTCTCCCTTCCAGGGAAACTCCAGACATCCATCAGTCTGTTATTGCACAATTAGAGAGTGTGGAGGTGTTAATAATGGAAAGCCCTGGTTTTGTGTGCCTGTTTAGGGGGAAGAATGTCAAAAAATTAATTGATGACTTGGCATGGCCATGCGCACTTCACGGTTAGCAGAGAGTCAAAAGTGTCCACTGCTCAATTAAACAATTGTTAATTAAAAAGGCAGCCAGTAATAATAGCCTATCTACCATATGGTATTGGTTCTTCTTTCTCTTCTCCTTTCACTCCTTGTGGCCTTTGTTTCTGTCTTTTTCTTTGCCAAATAGGAGATGATCTTGAAACAAAAATAGAAAGTGAGATAAAATTAGGTGACTTTGTTTTTGAGACTTTTTCAAATTCTGGCTGCAATGGAATAAACGACTGATCCATTTACAGCACATCAGTTCATTATTAAAGGAGAGTGTACCCCCTCCTCATAGCTCTTTTCCATGTTTTACTTGAATGTGGAATTATTGCTTGTAGGGAGATTGGGAAAGTGCCTTGCTTTTTTATATTTTAGAGTTTACTAATCTTTTTATTTTTTCAAAAATTGTATAGCATGAAGCTAGGCTGTTTGCAGTAAACAAAGCCAGGAGGCTTATTAAAATTACCCAGTTAGTGATTCCTATTGGGTGCCAGTTTGATATCCCATTCCACCATGTCTTCTGTTTTTCAGACAGCAGAGTAGAGTAGTAGAAGCACTTTGTAATTTTTTGGCCAGACAGTCTGCCCACATTAATGGGCAGGGAAGTGGGGTGCTCTTGGTGTCACTTGGGTATATACTGTAGTAGTTATGTTAAAAACTCAGGTTGTACTTAAAGAATATCATATGGCACAGTATCAAGAGCACCCAGGGTCGGAGGAGCTTTTCCTGTCACACTCCCTACAGTTCAGGAGCTCCCATGTCCCTACAACATCATGCAGATAGTGAGGGACGAATGGAAGGCACCTGTGGCATCTAGGCCCAACCACAGTGCGACTCGAAAACTTACATCCGTTCAACAGGGGGTCAGGGGGTATGGCTTGATACCCAATATCTCTGACTAAAAATAAAATATGTGTCCTGTCATAGTAACTGTTTAAGGGTATATGTTGCTTATACTGTAGGAGTAGACTGCAGTTACGTCACAGGTGACTACAGCTCTTTTCCATTCCTGTCAAAGTCTAAAAAAACGTGATAGGACTTAGTATTAAAAGAATAAGTTCTGAATTGAGTTGGAAATATGGTACTCAAAGGGACACTTGTAAAAATTATTTTTGAAGAAAGTCATTGAGCACAGAGCCAGCATGTTGTAGTGGTTTGAGCGTTAACTATGAGTCTGGAATGAGGCTGGATCCCTTTTGGCCATGAAACCCACTGACCTTGAGTAAGTTCACTCTATCATCCTCAGAGGAAACAAAGACCAACCCTCCTTCTGACAAAACCTTCATGGAACTTTGGATAGGTTTCCTACTACGTACTTGCAGATTTGTTACATAAGCGCAAGGCAGAGGAACGTTTGAGAAGCGTGCGAGAGCACTTATTTGTCGATGTGTTTTCTTGGTATGCTGTTTTCTTTTTTTTTGGCTCAGAGAAACATTTAGCCATTGCCAGCATTAAGCCTGAAACACACGTAATATTTGTCTATAAAATAAGATAATAATAAAAAAATATAATAATAATAATAATATAATGTATTCATATTCCCACCTCTCCCAGGATCAAGGCAGGATACATCACGTAAAAATGAATATAATCATACAAAATACAGTCAATATGTTCGTATACAATCACCTTTGGTGATACACTTTTTCATGTTGACAGCAAGTGAGACTGAGTGCAAATTGTATCATTATGTAGGGAACAGTCAGGAGGCATGTCTTTGACAATTTGGAAAAAATAAGTATTTTGCAACTTTGAATTTTTAGATTCTGTAATACAATAGTGGGGGCATCAGTGGGACTGAGTCTATTACCTTTAAAATAGTTTTTCTAATGAAAAACACATCACATTAACTTGGTTTAGACTGGAGCTTGAGTTGGTGTGCCTAATATGTGCATGTATAACAGAAATTTATTGAAAGTGTCATAACTGTGTAGATAGAATTGCTTTATACTAAATCTAGCTATATCAATCTAGCTCAGTTTTGTCTACTGACTGGTATGACTTTCACAGAATTCTTTTTACATCACTTGCTACTTAATCCTGGAGGGAGAACTGGAGGTGCCAATGATTTTTACCTGGCATCTTTTGTATGCCTAGCACTGAACTAGAATCATCCTTTAAATCTACACACTGATGTATAGTAACAGTGTCTGTGAGGTGAGATAATTGGTATATCTTGGCCGGTTACATACCGCATTTTAGTGCATGACGAGCACGCACAGGGTTTAAAAGGCGGTGCTTCTGCACCGCCCTAACCCTAGTGCGTGCCCATCACGCACTAAACACGGCGGTGGCCCTCCAATGCCGCCGCCGTGAGAACGTCACGGCCGCGCCGCCTCTAGATGGGGCGGCGCGGACGTGACGTCCTCAATCACTGCGGCAGGGCGCCATAGGGCGCCCTTCGCAGACCAGGAAGAGCTCCGTTTCGGACTCCTTCCTGGTCCGTGCGCTGCTTTTGCTTTGCTGGCGCAGCCACGACAGCTGCCCCAGCGAAGCAAGGGAGAAAGAGGCCAAGTGGTCCCTTTCTCCCCTCCCGCCGCCGCGGGGTGTCCTGGGGGCCTTGGAGCCACAAGGACACCCCTTTTCAGGCTGCGGGGAAGCGGCGTTTTGCCGCTTCCCCGCAGCCTGAATAGTGACGGATCGGGGCCTCAGCGGCTGCCGGTGTGGCCACTGAAGCCCCGATACTCCGGGGAAAGGGATGGGTCCAGACCACCCCAAATGGGCGGTCTATAACCCGCCATAGTTTATACCACTTTTTTGTCTCCCATCACAGTATTCTCTTGACAGGCAGAAATAGAATTAAAAGAGCACTGAGAGAGGGGGTAATGGGCTTACTTAGAGGATGATAGAAGGAACTATTATGACAGGCCTTGGGGCTCTTATTTTGTTGATTTTTTAAAAATAAAAGTTTGGTTAACTCATAGGGTGGACATCACCAACATCGTCTAATTTTCTCTAAATCTAGCCCTAATACAGTAGTTCTTTTAATAAAGGCATTTTGATATATGATACCAAAAATGCCTTTGGGCTTGTCTCATACTGTTTGTATGACCATGAAAATGTGCCTGTGGTTAGAAAACAAATTTTAACTTGAATATACATTCTAGCCAACTTTATACTCACATTTGTGTTGCAGGTCCAGCAAATGTGTAAAAATTGTTTCAAGACATGATTCATGTGATAATGATATACCTGAATCATACCTGAATCGCAAGTGATACCATGATGGAATCTGTGTCGGTACAGCTTTTCTCCACATGAATGAAGTCAGTGCTTCATTCAGAAATTGTTATTGTTGCTTGGGGTTCAGTCTTGGGCAGATGTGGCACCCATTGGTAATTAATAAGTAAGAAAAAAAGCAACAAGGGTGTTGCCTGATGAAATGTTGTTTGATAAATGTGTGATTTTGGATCAGTCGGTTAAAAGCACATTTGAAGAAATAATAGTTTGGAAGGAAAAGTTGCTGCTTTGTTTGTAGAAGATACATACTTTAATTGTGGCAGATACTCTCTTAGAAGAGACTTCTATTTTGTATATGAGAGATGAGGGAATGTCTCTTTTTCCAAGTGCTTCTTTAGAACTAAATAATAATTGCATAATTTATATAGCTGTAAACAGGTTTGTAATGTTAAAATTTTACTGGTACATTAAAAACATGTGTAGCTCTAAGACTAATATGCAAAATATACTTTCTGGTTGATTTCATTTACCTTAATCTTACCTGCTAGTCCTTATAAAGTTGTGGGGTAAATCTAAAAAAAGAAATATAACAAGCCAGAGTTAATCTTTTCTCTTTCCTCAGCCCCAGGCAACCCAATCTCATGAATTTAGGAGTAAATTAAATAGTTCTAACTTTATTTTTTAATGCCTAGGGTTGACAACTGTGAATTAATGTAAGGGGAGAGCAAGTAAGAAGAAATTATTCCAAATTGTTTCTGTATTTTCAACATAAGAGACTAAAATCTGCTTTTGTGTTTCCATGATTGTAATAGCAAAGCCAACATGCCTAAAACATGTAAGTGATTTAACAACCAGTTTCCTCCTTTCCATTCTTCCCTTTTACCATTTTATTGAAAAGAGGGGGTCTATAGGTTAGCATTAGAGAAAACATGTTTTGCACGTAAAATGTCTTTGATTTAATCGTTAACATTGCCAGGTACAGCTGTGAAAGTCTCCTGACTGAAACCCAGAGAGCTACTGCCTGTCAATGTAGATAGCACTGAGGTGGGTTGTCCAGTTGACTAACCTAGTTTAAATCATCTATCTGTATTACTATGAATAACATCTACATGCGCTCATAAACTATACAAAAAGAGCCACTGGAAATGTTCCTCATGCTGGTTTGATGGAATGGAGTTGGTGCTGATAAATTTGAAGGAAAGAAACTGGGAATGTTTAAAAAGTAAAGAACAGAACAGGGACTTGCAGCTGCAAGAATTACTTTAAAACAGTATTCTCAATGTGTACAGCTAGATCAGAGAGCCAGCTTGGTGTAGTGGTTTGAGTGTTTGACTCTGGAGACCAGAGTTTGAATCCCCTCTTGGCCATAGAAACCTGCTGTGTGACCTTGGTCAAGTCATACTTTCTTAGCTTCAGAGGAAGGCAATGGCATACCCTCTCTGAATTAATAGTGCCAAGAAAACCCTGTGATAGGTTTGCTGTTTACCTTACCATTAGCTTCAGTGAGAAACAACTTCAAGGTGCATGACAACAACAGATAGATCTAGAGAAATAATTATGATAGTTATGCTGAAAGCAAAAGTTCTCTCTCTGCGTCAGCTGGTTTTAAACAACCTATTTGGAGAAAAGGGTATACAGTATATGTGTTTTGTGGACTTCATGAAATAGAAGGATGCATACTCTGAAAGCTTTATCATATACAGCTTTTTACAATTAGCATGTTGTTTTAAAAGTTGAATGAGATTTCTCTTTTGTTTGTCCTGGTAACTTTGAAATTTCTGCTTCCCAAACCTAACAATCTTTACCTCAGAAAGTTGTTCTTTCGATGTCCTCTCATCCTGTGCCCTGGCATCACTAACCTGAGTGTATATTTTCAGTAAAACCCAGAATGTTGTAATCTCTCTGCCCTTGAATTCTCCTGCAGCTACAAGTATGTGTGTGTGTGTATGTTTGATAGTGTGAGGGACTACAGGAGGGAGTCGACAACTCCACATGGGAATTAATGTCATTCATACACCCTGCGGAAATGACTTTTGAAATGCATATAATCTCAAACATGCAAATGAGAAGCTTGCTTCACCCTGTTTAATATGAATGATCAGCTTCTGAATAGCTATTATTACACGCCACATTTCAGCAATTATGTTGTTCCCAGTTTGTCGATCTATCGTGCCAAAAATGAAG
Organism: Sceloporus undulatus; assembly: GCF_019175285.1. Classification (NCBI taxonomy): domain Eukaryota; kingdom Metazoa; phylum Chordata; class Lepidosauria; order Squamata; family Phrynosomatidae; genus Sceloporus; species Sceloporus undulatus. Next base: position 63,437,105 of record NC_056525.1, on the reverse strand, counting down.
GGGGGACAGCCTATATAGAGGAAAGAAAAGGTAGGAAAAAGAAATATCTCTCTCCTGCACCTCTTCTGCTTTCAAACTTGCTAACTGCTTCTCTGCTCAGGCCCATTTGAGGGTTTTGTGCTTCACTTCTTTGCTGGGGAAGACGCTGCCTGGAATGAGGCAAGACTAATGTTGTTTTCTTTGTCAAGAGACAAAATTAGAATGAGACACCCTAGTGTGTGTGTGGTGCATGTAAATAGTTTTGTTTTACTGTTAGATTGTTGATAGGTTTATTAGGGTGAAATGGCTTAGAATCATGGTAGCAAAACATTGCCCATTGATCTTTACCAGAATTGGTGTTATCCATTTAAAGATAATCAGTGTTTTGTCCTTTAAATGCATATAACCGTTTGTTATGTTGCTGGAGATAATATGAAGAGATATTAGAATCTGTTTTCACTTTCCTATATAAAGCAAACTGCTAGCAGCTATAGTTCTAGGGGATGTCTTGAAAATATGGCTGTAGTCACAACACTGTACAGTGTTGTGGTTTTTCAGGAATCTCAGGCTAAAAGAATCTCACACTAAAGTGAACCCCAGCAGTATTTTAAAAGAATCTTCTCTGTGGGCATCCCCACCCCACCCAAAATCTAGCTTTTTGGTATTTTAAAACATTAAGCACCTGTTGGGCCTGTCCATTGCCAGTACCCACAGCTTGCTGCAGGTTCATTCATCAATCATGTCAGATTCAAACCATGTCCCATTAGATTTGGACTTGAACTGAGGTAGCATTGGCTCCAAATAAGTTTATTTAGGAGTTAGGCTATTCAACATTTGAGAAAAATAGGAGATTTTATTTTATTTCTTAAAGTTGACTTCTCCTGCTCCTCCTCTGAAAGTGTCTGGCAGGTAGGGAGTATGGTCAAATCAGTTTCCAGCTTTTTTGCAAGAGCATTACCCTTATGGCCATATTTATTAATAGTGTAATAGTATAGCAAAACATTCTGAGAATGCCAAAAAAATAATAATTTTGAGTGTTGGTGCATGTGCATATGCATGGACACATGCAACAAAAACAAAGACAAGACAGTGAATATGAATATTGCTATCCTTCTGACATCGTTGAATCTTGGCACCAGTCATGGCATCAGAGCAAAGCAAAATAGCTCACTTTGGCTGCATCCACACTGCAGAAATAATTCAGGTTGAGATCACTTCAACTTCCATGGTTCAGTGCTATGGAATTCTGGGATTTTGTAGTTTTGTCAGAGTACTCTGGTGCCACAACAAACTACACTTCTCAGAGTTCCATGTCGTTCACCCATGGCAGTCAAAGTAGTATCACTTTCTGCAGTGTGGATGCAGCCTTTGTTATTTGTGTGTTATGCCAAAGCTTGCTTCCAGTCAACCTGAGGCTGACTGAGAGAGGGAAGAAAACAAGGGGAG
>NC_056525.1:63408862-63432680 GCF_019175285.1 Sceloporus undulatus | reverse complement strand
CAGCTATACAGAGAACTGGGATATAAAGGGCAGTGGGTGAGGGGGTGTAAAAAGATTTTGTACAAAGGAGATTCTTTGTCAGAGGCTTTGTTAATGGAGGTATGCCTGTAGAGTAGGTCATTACATATCTAGCAGCTTCTGTGAAATTCACATCTCTTTGTCTTCTAAACAGATCTAGCCTTCATTTGCTTTGTTCCTTGGACAATGTAAGTTAAGAATGTACTGTAGGTGCCTTCCCTGTAGTAGTGTGTCACTGGATTATTGCAGGATGTGTTCTTGTTTCTGTATTTGACTAGGAAGTATTTCAGTTGTGTTGCTGTTAGGATGCTTGAAAACAGTTTCATCCATATTAATGTGCCTCTGAATTATCAGAATATTAACCTGCCTCTCTATTAAATTGCTGTTATGGGGGAGGCTTTACCTGAGCCCCCTCCCATCCCTTCTACCCCAGTATCTTGTGTTGTGCTGTATATCTCATTCTTATTTTAGTGCCTGTTTGTTCTAGGGTGAATTTGTCCCCTTTAATGGTATGTCCCAATAATTGCTGGAGACATCCATATAAATTTTGGCTGAACTTTCTTTTTATTATCCTCTTTTTTCTTGATCACATTTATGAATCTTGTATTCTTTGTTAATAGGTTTTTTTCCTTTGCTGTTAACTTGAAACTTGGCATACCATTTTAATTTTTTTAATTTTGTTTGTCTTGATATTATTGTTTGACTTTAGCGTGCAGATGTTGGCTGGTTTGGGCATACAATTTGCAGGGAAAAAATGGTACAAATAAATACTGAGATGAAATAATACTTTAAAAAGCTGCTATTTTGCTTTTGAGTCTTACAGCCAAGCAAAGCAAAACAGTAATTTACTTCTCCTGGAAGTAAGGATATAAACATTCAGCACATTTGTGCTAAAGTTGGAATAATTTTTTGTCAATTCTTAACTAAGAAAGAAATGAAGAGAGATTAGTGTATCCTGCCTTGGTATTTGTTAGCTCTCCTTTTAAAAACAGTACTATGTTGGACTCTGTGTCTGGGAGATCATGGTTCAAATCCTCACTTGGCTATGGAAACCCACTGGGTGACTGACCTTGGGCAAGTCTCACACTCTCAGTATCAGAGGAAGGCAGTGGTATATCCCCTATGAATAAATCTTGCCAAGAAAAACCTTTGATGAGTAAGTGCTTGGTTCCCCATAAGTCAGAAATGACTTGAAGGAACACAACAACAAATATGTTCATGCCTTTGCCTAGAATTGTGGAATGAGATTTTATCTTTAGAACTGTACTCCAGTAAGATTTTGTTTACCAGTTCATGGATGTTATTACAGTATGTAAGCCAGTTGGAAGAAAAATAAGTACAGTCTGCCCTTCCTTTACGTGGGGGATCTGTTCTGGACTCCCCCGCATAAAGGAAATTCCGCCTATGCTCAAGCCTCATTTAAATGAATGGGGCTCATGCACACAGCAGTGTGGTGGTGCGACGGCACACATGCGCCACAGGCTCACATCCCATTATCCCTTATGAGACACACTGCCCCTTCTTCCAGCGTGGCTTTCAGCATATGCTGAAAGCCGCTGAAAGCATGCCTGCATATGACGCAGGCACACTGTAATGGTTAAAAATCATAGAGTTACAAGTCTGTTTGTTAGGCCCCTTGGGACTTGCTAAGCTAGCCTCTGTGAACTGGAGCAGCTTATAGTTAGTTTGTTGTGAAAACTACCCCTAGCAGTTGATATTTAAATTGTTCAGATGTTCTTACAGTTTTGAACTGGCATAAAGAAGAATCTAGTATTTTTACAAAAGTCTTGTCTATCATACTAGCCTATACTAGCCTTGTTGAAAGAGGTGTTGATTGGCAAATGCCATCTTGGTTTCTGCTACTGCAGTACTTTAAAGCATATGTAAATATTTTGGGGGTGGGGGTAGTTTGGTAAAAGTTAGAAGACCATGAGCAAGAGGGATGATGGTTCTGCTTGTGTTGTGGCAATAGATTTAGCAGACTGATGACTTAATGTAGCTTACAAGTTTCAACTGAAATCTTTGCTCACAGATCTTGCTACATACTTTTTTTTTATGCAGGTGCTGCTAGCAAGTCATGATGGTTGAATCTGCCTCGGAGACAATACGTTCCACTCCCTCCAGCCAGAATGGTGTCAGCAGTCTAAACAATCCAACTGATGGAGGAGGTGGAGGAGGTGGCGGAGGTGGTGGTGGTGGCTGTGGAAGAGAAGGAGGAGCCAGTGGGGAAACCAATGGAGAAATGAGCCCAGTGGAACTTCTGCATTTTCAGCAGCAGCAGGTACTGGCAACTTAATGCTGCCACATTCTGTTTTACTCAGCTAGATTTTGAGTGCTTGTTTTAGAGATAGCTGAGGAAGAGAATGCTCAAAAATGGTTCATGTTCCTTTACTTGACTTCCACGTGGCTTTCTGATAGTTATAGAAAAGGGCAACTCTGCATAATTTGCTTTCATTTGCTTTCATTTTGTTTTGATGCACATCCAGTCTTATGTGAACATGTTCCTGACAGTAAAATAGTCCCTTGAGGTGGTGACTGTAGTCATTTTGGGTTCAAAATTGCATCTTATTTTTTGATATCTCACATCCTTAACATGCCTTCTGGAGACAAAGGATCTGTTTTATTAAATGATACAATTTTATTAACAAAACAGAAACTATGCCCCCCCCCCCAAGTTGGAGCAAGATATTTCAATAAGAAAGCTTGCCTTTACTAAAGTATCACTAGTGTTATTGCAACTGATAAAGGCATGAAAACCATCAAGTGTATCTATCCTTGTCTGATAATTGAGCAAAGTCTGGCTGTCTGGATGTTGTTGGACTTCAACTTCCATACACCCTAACCAGCATCGTCAGTAGTGACAAGTGCAGGGAATTGTAGTCCAGTAACACCTGAAGGGCTGCACTTTGTCCACCACATCCTAGAGTATCATAAAAGGAATTTTCCATATCCCTGTTTGAGTGTCAACAAAATCTTTATGGTGTTAGTATCTGTAGATGTCTGACAGGTAAGTGCATGTGTACATCAACTGCTTGAAATAGTATTATAGTATCAGCTGCTGTTGTGTGCTTTCTATGTGACTGGCTGACCATTGGATGTCCTCGTTCTCCATAATGTAGTTACACATTGTTGTGTTTGCCATATTCGTTAATGATTTTGTGTGCCAAGTATTCTGTTCAGTTATTTTTGGTCTGCACCTTTGACAGCAACAATTTCAGTAAGACTTGCCTAATTGTAGTGCTGTCTGTAATACAGTACTGTATACATCTGATAGTCTGCCTATATGAAACTCAAGAATTGAGGAGGCAGTCTTCAGCCATGAGAAGTGTATGAAGAATCATTTCAGATTCCTAACTGTCAGTGGCATTTTTCAGATCTTCAGTTTGTCTAGATGTGACATCCAGCAGTAGTCTCACAAATTGCTGCTAACAAAGTCCACATTTTGAGTTGTCATACAATGTGGGAATTGTTAATGTAGCATATGGCAAAATGAACTCATTGCTAATCTAGACAGTCTATCTCCAGAAGCAGGCTATGGATGGAAGGTATAAAGCAGCAGTTCTGTGTCCAAGATGGCTTTTTGGACTTAGCCTCTTAACAAATGTAGTTATTAATCCAAAACAAAATCAAAGTTATAGTCATAACATTATAAATAATTTGACCCATGAATAACATTTGTAAATAAGAGAAATGTTTCCAGTTTTCTCAACAAGGCTGTGGTAATTTTGAACGTCCCTCTCTTGCCTGTGCCATAGTGCTTGGCATGACATCATGAGGCTTCTATTTATGGTGGGTGGGGGACATCTATATAACTAAAGCAAAATCACCATGAAAAATAGTTGCTCTCTAGCTTTTCTTATTAGGAATCCTTTTCTTATTAGGAATCCTAGTTTAGTGAATATGTCTTGCTTTTTTGTCTATCCCCATCCCCTGCGTGTTGTGGCACGATACCATGCTTGGAATCATGTGAATAGGTTGATTCGTGTTTATATGTTCTCTGGCACTTTCAAGCTTACAGCTTCAAGTTGCCTTGAATTCTGGGAAACACTTCGAGAGCTTCTCTTCTCAGTGTAGGACATTCCATCATAGTTGTATGTTTGATTAATAATGGAAAAATGTTTGCAAAGAAATCACCTTAATGGTTTATCAAGCTCCAACCTTATTTTGTACATAATATATAGTATTCAACTCTCTTCCCTTACACTTCCTTTGCTTTGCAAGGGTAACTGCAACAGTGGTCATGTTTACATAATCATAGCACTGTGTACTTAGTCTGTCCATGCAAACCCCCAAAAGTAGTTTTATGAGTGTGCACCAGAATGCTGCCTTTTGATTTCACTGCCTATTATGTCGAAGGTCAGATTGCTGCAAATTACAGATAGACCTGATTTGCTGTCTTGTTTGCCATTGTATTTTGATCTGACTTCAAGTGCACTTGGCAGAATTCATCTTTCAATTTTCGAGTGCATGCATATATATGCTTCAGTATCCATCTATTTAATCTGTCTGTTTTAGCTTCAGCCTATGTGCCTCTTTTGGACCTGCATATATATAAAGGGGTGTGCATGAGCATGTGTACATTTAGGAGTTGTAATAGATAACCAACCCTCTAGATGTTGTTGGACAGCAACTCCCAGGAACCCTAGTCAGTATAGCCAATAGTGAGGAATGCTGGGAGTTGAATTCCAACATTTGGAAAGCTATATGAATACTACTAGTGAGTTAGATGTTTTACTACATGTGCTGTGTGTAAAATAAAAAAAATGAACCACAAGCAATACAAAGATACTTATATGTATTTATAATCATGGATTTTGATATGACGCGTGGATAAGTCAGGGGTCAAACACTGGGCATGTTACAAAATATCTGAAGGGGGAAAGAAAGCACCATTTCCCTCCATGCATCTTCCTCTCTAGACTTCTCTCAAGGGTCATAGTGTCGACATAGAAAATGGGAAAACAAACCTCAGCATGCTCTCTCTCTCTCTCTCTCTCTCTCTCTCTCTCTCTCCCCCTCCCCTTCCCCTTTACCAAAAGCATTTCCAAGGCTTATGGCTTGCAAACCGAGGTAGAAATCTCTCTCTCTCTCTGTCCTTCACCCCCAGGATTTCCAAGGCTCATAGCTTGCAAAAGGGGAGGACAGACCTCTCTCTTCTCTTCACATTTCCATGGCTTGCAAAAAGGGGTATAAACCTGGGCATACTCTCTCTCCGTCCCTTGCTGCAGCTGTTGCTTGTTAGCTCTGGCTGTGAGGGAAGGCTGAGGGATAACAGAGAGTGAGAGTGCGGGGACTCAAATGGGGAGGTGTTTAAAGCTTCAGAAGAAGGCGGGTACTTTTAGGAACTTCATAAGCAGTATTAACTTATTGCCCCATATATAAGTCTACCCATAATTTAGGAGTCCATTTTGGGGCATAAATTTTTAAACTAAGGTCTAACACAGACAAGTGGGAAGGAGTAGATATCCACTGAATATCCTTGGGTAGGGCTTGTTTCAATCTTAGAGCAAGCCAGTGGGAAACTTCTTCTGACTGAATCTTGCCAAGTTGGAGTTGACTTGAAAACATATTTGTTTATTTATTTTATATGCCACTTGTTTCCAAAGTTGGAAACTTAAAACCAACAGCGATAAAACACTATAATTTTAAAACACAACTAACACACCACCTTGATGTAAAAAGTAAAAAAATAAATAAAATGTTTTAAAATACTAAGGCCCAAAACACATAGGCATAAAGAAGAAACTTCTGGCCATGTTGGATGTGCACTTGCCATGGCATACTTGTAGCAGGAGCAGCCTTGGGCCACTCTTTCCCACCTGTCTGTTCCAGGCCTTAGTTTAAAAATTAAAACTGTTAAAAAACTACCGAGCAACATCCCAATAAGAAATCTTCCTGGGTGCAATTATATATTAAAAGCCTGCTTGAAAAGAGAAGTTTTTGCCTGCCAGCAAAAGGAGAGTTGAGAAGGGGCCGCCTAGCCTCCTGTGGAAGGGAGTTCCAAAGGGTTGACATAATAACAACAACAATGTTATGTTGTACAATGTATGCACCATATTTTTACTGGGTACTTACGTCTCTCTCTCTCTCTCTCTGTGTGTGTGCGTGTGTGTGTGTGTGTGTATGAAAGTGCTTGCAATTTACAATTAAAAGAAAGCTTTATATCTTTATCAAAAGCTAGATAAGGCAGTGAGCCCAACCTCATATGAAGATCACTTTTCTAAGTCATAAATTCCAGCATGAATGCTGTAAAAATTGCTGTGTCTGATATTTTAGTAGCAAGCACCGTAAATCCATTATCTGAATAACATCCATTTCTCACGCAGTTAAGCCACTGTTCCCTTGATCTGAAGGGTAATCATACATGTCATGCTTCTTGAAGTCACCCTTGCTGAAAGAAAGAGACACCGTTCTCCCTTCCTTCCGTGGTATGCATATGTGACTATATGTGGCGTGTGTTGATAGTGCCTTGAGAACTGGCACTGCCACTCACTTTATAACATTGTGGGTTATAGCATGTGTTCCCTTGTTATCCAGATTATTTATACTAGCATGTTCCATGAGTAGAAGCTTCCCTGCTAAGACTTATGGTGTTTGGCCTGAGACACTCTAAGAGCATCTAAAAGCTGTTAGACCTTACCTGATATTTCTCAGGACATTGTGGGGTGCAAAGTATGTGGAATCATTAAAGACAATTTTCATATGTTGCCTGCCTTCAGCAATGCTGAGGATTGCCACAAACATTTCCATGCAGGACTTGTAAGACCTAGGGATGGGATTGAATTTGTGACAGGTAAGGAAATTTAGCACATTCCACTGTGAGGCAACAGATACCATGCTTACATATTTATCCACCTATTTGCACAAGGTCACACAAAGTATCCAGTCCTGATCTCAGACACAGTCTTTAAGATGTACATATAAAGAATCTGTCAGAATTGTTTTGCCAGTGTGGATTTTTCTAGGATGCTGTTGAGCAGGAATCCAGTGAATAGGCCACAAAAATGATCTCACACTGTTGTTTTTCACATGTTTGAGGGCTACATTTTCTTCTCTTCCAAAATTAAAGAATGAAAAGTAGCAATAGTAGCTTCAGCTTCTTTTCTAACACCAAGGCTGTTTGCTTAGGCTTTAAAACAACACACTGAAAATGGTTGGTCCCTCTTTCTGTGTGGTCTTCGTTACTGTTGCTATATTATGTGATATCAAGTTGCTATCATTGGTCCTGTGTAGACCGGCCTTAAAGGCCATATGACGCACACCCCAGCTCTGTCCCCAGGGCGGTGTCATGGTGCTCCCCTGGCACTGCATCTACATGATGCAGCGCTGAAGGAACACCATAAAGCCGTGGCACCGCAGCTATCACACCTTTTCCAGGGTGCAAAAAGGAGCTGCTTTTTGCAGCTCCTTTTCATGCCCTGGAAAGGAGACCAGGACCGTGGCATGTGGTTACCGCGGCCCTCATCTGGCTGTAAAAGCATAGCCCCTTACCCCTATTTGAAAGGGCTTGAGAGAGGGAGAGGGAGAATTGCTTTAAATTGCTATTACCTATGTACCCCTGTGGTGTTCTGGTTGTCTCCTGGGGACTTGAAATAGTTGGGAGACTTGAAATATACCATTGCACTGTATATTTATACTTTCCTCCACACATACAAGGCATATACACAAGCAGATACAGACAAAGGTGAATACCTGGGAGCAGTTAACATGTTTCAAGTCCCCTGGGGGTGGACCAAAGCAACACATTTGCACATTAGCATTGTAGTTTAAATAAATCTCACCACACTTTCCTTAGCACCTCACTTTCCTCAGCACCTGTGACTGAAGGTAAGGTACTATCTCTGTGCCATGGGTTGTGGTAAAGGATAAAGAAGAAAAGAGAAGGAACATTATTTTTTGTGTCCCCTTTTTTGAGAAAGTCAGTAATAGAAATAATCTATTAGAACTATTTCCTCTGTCGCATACCTTAACTCTAAAAGAAGGTAATTTTGAGGAGGGGAGGATCATTATCCCAAATAATGTTTGCCTTCACTTGAGTGCCTTTCCCGATGCTGCATATAATTAACCTGTGGAACGCACCAGTGCGAGACAGTACTTAAAAGCAAAGGAAACTTCTGAACACAGATGGCATCTGCAGTGACAATAGCTCAGATGAGAACCATTGGTGCCATCAATCTTCATGCTTCAAGGAACAAGCTGAGCAGCAGCTGGGGTCAGTAATAAATGTCCCCATATATAGAGTTTTGCACAATTAGGTGCTTCATGAAGGATTTATACCTTCTCCAGTAGCATCCCATGTCTGGCCTTATTTAAAGAGGCTACTGAGCCATTGGTTTGTTCCTGTCTGACAATTCTTGTCTCTGCCTTGTGCTTTAGACCCCAAATGCACTGGTGTTAAGAAAGCAAATGCAAAGACCAATACTGATTCTCTGGAGGATGACTGTGAAAGAAATTAAGTGGATTATAAAAGAAAGTGTAGAAAGGAAATAATGATGTGCATATTTATGATCAGTTGGTGAAACTCCTTGCCACATAAGAAGTGAAGACTCGAGGAAAAACTTATCAATTAATATTTCCAGAAGGATGATGACAACAGCTACCAGATATGGGAAAATAGATCAAAACATTTTCCTTCAGGATTAATCAGTGTTGGGACAAGAACTCTCTATGTCAAATAGCCAACTGTATCTGTGAAGCTGAATGCTCCACCTATATGCGCATATGTCTTCCTACTGCAGTATAGAAATTTAAAGGAAGTGCTCATAAGTGTGTTTGGATTTGTGTGCTTATGCTGTAGAGTCCTACACATGTGGAAATATCTGTTTCTGACACATTACAAGTAACGCTTGCATCATGGTTTTCTTTAAAGTTTTGAGTAGGGAAAAGAACACCTTGGACCTGAGCTTTTAAAAAAGATATGGAAAAAGACATGGACTACTGGGCAGGCTTTCACAGGTGTGTCTATACCAGGGGTGGGCCACTGCACCACGGGTAAGGACCAATTTTTGCTCCTGTGCCTCCCTAGTACAAAATTAAAATAAAACTCTTGATTACTTCTGGTGTCATTCTGCCTTTAATTTTGGCTAGTTTTCAGTCTTCTTTTCTTTTGTTTGTTAGAACGTGGGTTGTGGGTTGTGTGGCAGGCAAATAAAGCCCAACCATTGTAGTTGATGTGTTTTGATTTTCTGGCAATGTTTCACCAGGATTTGTTGTTGTTGTTTAAAAAATGGATCATGAGGGCTTTGGGGCTGTTCTGGTGACTAGGAGTGGTGTACAAAAACAGGTTTGGGATGTCATGTAGCCACAGGGACACACTTTCTCCACGCCCTATCTACAGTTTCTCTACCGCTAGTTTACACAGTATAGTGGACCTTTCCCACCCACAGTGGTTCATTTCCAGGGTCCACAGAAGATGGGGAAAATGCAGACTCTCCATATTATTCAATGGATAAGATAGGGCATGGTGATCTGAGACAGTCCAATCTTTGGATTGCTAGCCCAGCAGTATGTACCTGCTGTACATATTTCTTGAATCTTCAAGGTTCCTCCCCCTCAAAAAAAAAAAAAAACCTGTCTATAGCCCCAGTGGTGACCATCTTCTTGATCCCTGGACGATTTGTGTCCAACTATATCGATCCTTTATCATTGACTGTGATGACTTGGGTTAATTGTCATTGTAAACCAAAAACACTTGTAGAACTACAAGTTGTCCACTCCTGGTCTATAGGAAATCTGCAGCTGCATCAGTGACCCTGCCATTCTGTGTGCCTGATAGGTTGATTATCAGAGTAGCTGACTTCCTTTTTTCTGCCTGGGAATGTCCCAGATGAAGGTGGTCTTTCTCAGGAGTGTTTCTGGTTACATAGGACAGTGCCCAGCCAAGAACATAAGAAATTTCAGTAAAGCTCCTTCCCTAGATTTTCAGCTTCAGGCTTACACAGTGAGTTAAGTCTTCTTTTTGAGGCATCTACTCAAAACTGCATCCTGCGATTTCAATGGAGGAGGAAATGATCTTAAATCCAATCTATGCTCCATTGGGAAAAGCAAAATAAGTTAACAGAATATGTCATACTTTTGGTGATTACACACCATGTTGGAATGCTGTGCCTATACCATAGTAAGAGCTGGGTTTAAAACTGACACAGCTGTGGTTTCCAGGCCTTTGCTTACTCTGCTAGAAAAATTCTTGATCTCTTAGTGATTTTTCATTTATTTTTAAAAAAAGCTTCAGCCAGGATCCTGCTGATGAGTATAATTGCTTCATTGAAGAGAGCACACATTTCAAGACCACATTTCTCAAGATCACAGTAGAGGATTTTGTTGTGGTTATTCCAGCTGTTGTACAGGTATAATATGTTATCTCCACCTCTTCTCAGCCAGTCAAAATGCCCACCTCTTGAGCTTATGGTAAACAAGGCCTGGAAAATGTGAGCTGGGCTTTGGAGTAATGAGGTGACAGAAGGAGAGAGAGATAAACAGAGAGAGTCAGAAGTCAGGCATCTGACAGGAGTTTAGACTGAAACAAACAGCACTGGCAAGAGAGCACACGTCACTTTTGAACAAGACGAAGTGTCTGTTTCCATGCAACGGGCAGAGCTGAAGAGCTTGTTTAAATAGAGATGAAAGGAACAAGGAGGCTGTGTGACCTGCAGCCAGCATATAGTCCTGAGGCTAGAAAAAGAGCAGAGGATGTAGGAAAAGGAAGAGGAGAGTTGCTGAGCCTGTATTCAGGATAGCTGGAGAAAGAAAGCTGGGATGGGCAAGCAGACACCTTGAGAGTTTCATGAAGATGTGTTAGGCTATAATTTTTGGCTATACCTTTTGGCTATACCTAGGGCTGTTTCATTTAGGAATTGCAGAAAGAGCTCCATTTTACAAAGGACAAAGCAGAACGTGATATATGATTTCATTGCAGGTCTCAAGAGTAACCACTGACTTGATAAACTCTGTTACTGTTCTGTGTTTACAGGAAGGAGTTATTAATTTAGGATTTCAACATACAGATTTTGTTAGGAGGAGTGTGTCAAAACATGCTGTGAACTAGAACTTAATAATATTGTCCACTGGGAACTTTTTATCTTTCAGTGGAAAACAACTGAAAACCCCAGACCACTGTCTTCCGAAAGCTTGTTCATTTAACATATCTTCCTTACCCAAATTCTTTTGTTTGTGATTATTACATCTTTTGAAGGATTCCATCTTTTTCTCTGCCACCATGTAACCTCTCTTCTATGAAAGCTGCCTGCTCTGCTCTCTAATTTGATACAAGGCAGACTCTGAGAAAACACTAAACACTGTTAGGAAAATAGAACAGCCATGTTTTGTTTTCCTTTTTCTTTTACTTCCCTTTTCTCCCTAATATGTCCAGGTTCTAGCTCATCTGCAGCCTGAACCTTTGTTTTTGCTGAACTGATGTGGGGCACCTTTTAGATAATCTTATAAATAATAGTAGCAACAACAACTTTTAACATTTTTCATTTCTGGCTGCCAAAACATAACAAAACTGCTCACTAGAAATATAAATGTACAGTAGTAGCATACTCTTCAAATGTCTTGAGGCCGTTATAGATGTTGCCACCTGCCCACATAGTCATCCAGAATACAGGCACTGCATAGGAAGTGCACTCAACCACAGTGCCTAATTCTTTTTGTTAAATTTGCCAAGATTGATCTACCATACAACCCTGAGCAATTTGTGACTGTGAACAGGCCACAGTTATGGGGTAGCTTAGGATCAGTTGATAGATTACAATAATTTTAAACACCCAACCATATTTTGTGGTAATTTTCATACTTTTTAGAGGGCTAGGTGAAGAGTCCTTACCTCTTGGGAATCTAAATTTGGAAATGTAGTTCCTACTACAGCTCGTCGTCTCTTGTTCATTTTGAAATGTGTTCAGTATCAATATCATTTTGGAGTATCTATTTATATGCCCTCTTGGTGTCCTAGCTCAGAAGGGTCTGAATATCTGTATATCTGAAGACTGTTTTAGTCTACAGTAAACATACAGTTGCTATATTGTAATTTTGCTGCTATGAATGTGCCCTAGGGAAATGGAGAGAACAACTCCCACCCTCTTTCCAAGGAATAGTGCATTAGAAACAACTTCCAGCAAGGCTTCTGCAGACCCTTTCTGAAGAGTGGAAAGAATGGAGGGATCACTTCCTAGCTTTCTCTAGCAAATTTGATGGTGTTAGGGGGAAATCCTTAGGTTTCAATGGAGGGGCCCAGAAGAAAAAAATGTTCTGGGATTCAATAGCATGCGCTTACATTGTGACAAGGGTCATAGGAGGGGAAAGGTCAGCCAGGGTCATGGGAGGGTTGCCTAGCGTCTGGGAACTCCCACAGCGGTTGCTGTGGGAACATCAAGAGACCTCCAGTGTGCTAACATCCTGTAACGAGAATCAAAAGAGTTCCAGTCTTTGCACATTAATGAGTTTTTAACTTAGGCTAAGTCCTCCTCACCAGTATCCAATGCGGATCCTTTTTAATCCATAGGTAGAGGGAGCATTTCAGAAGCTGGAAAGTAGAGATCAAGACACTGTGGTGGGGGAAAAAAATCACCCTCTGCCCTACTCGAGGAAGGGAAACAGGGATGGAGGAAAAATCCTCCAAAACCCAACTCCGTATTTGCTCAGAACTCCACCATCCTGCCTACTTACTTCTCTTGGCTTGCATAGCAGCTGGTGCCAAAAATATCTGGCAGAGAGATTTATATATTCAGAGGTTTTACTATTTTTCTCTCACTTGCTGTCTGATGCTTACAACTGGTTGGAAGCAGGAGCAGAATGGGTTTGCCTAATTCCATTGTAAAGCCTGAATTTAAATATTAAGTGGAGAGTAGGCTTTCTCTATGAATTATTTAGGTTGACTGTAACTGTTACTGTGGTTCTTAGTCCCAGAACAAGGCCTCCTGATTAGATGTGTCCAGGCATAGCTATGCCAATATCTTGAGCACTTTGTGGCCATTCTGTCATGTGTGAGCCTGCTGTTACAGTGAATTGTCTTTAATGTATAAACTGTACATTGAAATTGAATGTGAAAACTTTGGATGTAACCCTGTTGCTATATATTGGTAATCGTACTGTAAGGCAGAACCTCAGTCTTGACTTAGCCTACTTCCCCCCCCAGCCATGCATGCCCCCTTCTCAGTTTCATATTTTTAAGACATTTGGAAGAAATTGCCTGAAGCAATTGTTTCATGTTGCTTCATGTTGGGTCTGGCCCTGGCTGTGAGGTTAGTTGGCATGACAGTTGTGGGTTTTTTTTAAAGATTCAAAGGTTGCTTCTTCTATTGAGACAACAGAATTAGGAAGGTTTAGTCACAAGCTTTGTAAAATTACACTGAAGTGTAGGAACGAAGGGTAATTAAATAACTCTGAAATAGAGGAAAATACTTTTATACCTGATCAGCCAGCCAAGTATTTTCTGTCTTGAATGCTAGCATCCATGCAGATTCTGAAGCAAAAGTCCTTTCCATTGTATGGTGAGTCCTTATCTTAACTGGAGATACCATGGTTGAACCTGACCGTATAGATGAAAGTTTGTGCAATACTGCTGAGGACCAATTTTGATAATCCTCTTTAAAATAAATCCAATCAGGAGCAAGCCAGGATTGTGGGGTTGGAGGTGGAACGTCTGCTTCATTCCTTGGTGGCAGGGAGGATACACGCAGTGAATCCCAATCTCCTGCCATTTTCCCAGCAGGCAGGCAGGGGAGTATGGCTTTATTTGATGGTGGTTGGATTGCCTTATGCCCAAATCTGTGCCCTATGCTGCATCAGAGTTTTGATAGATATTACAAATAGAAGCTGTGGCTGTGTTTCACTCCAGTTACCATGTTTAGGTATAACTGTGGTCCACTTACTTCCAGCCCCCACTTGTAATCTCAACCAGTCAATCTCAATCTCTTTCTCTTCTACTGACACATGCCTGGAAATTAGGACAAAAGCTATTGTTGGTGTCAACAGACAATCCAGTCCTTGCCTTATGTGGGGGATCTGTACCAGACCCCTCTGCTTAAGGCAAATATCGCGTGTGCTCGAGCCCTATTGAAAATAATGGGTTTCGTGCATGACATGTGGTGCACCACGGGCGTGCGCACCATTGCAACCCCACTGGTGCGGCTTTCAGTGTAAGCTGAAAGCCGTGTAAAAGGCACCTGCGTATGATGTGGACACACTGTACATTACATTATTTGTGTTTTTTAAATGTTGTGACTAAAGTTGCCTGTTTTCTGTACTGCCTCCCAATTTTGGCTAGGAGTATGAGCTTACTCTTAAAAATTGCAGGGGCCAGCTACAGTTAGTCTGTTCATAGATGTTAGAAAAGGAGCCCCAGTGGTGCAGTGGTTAAATGCTAGTACTGTAGCCACAAGGTTGTGAGTTCCATCCCAGGGCTCCAAGCTTGACTCAGCCTTCCATCCTTTGATAGGTTGGTAAAATGAATACCCAGCTTGGTAGGGGCAATTGGTTTACAGACTGTAAATTGCTTAGAGAGTGCTGAGTTCACTATTAAGTGGTATAGACATGTAAATGCTATTGCTATTGCTGTTAGTTTTTACTTCTCTTAGCTCTTCCATAATGGTCATAATTGTCTAGATTAAGCAAAGAAAGGGCTTGCTGTAACACAATTTGAACATTTGAATGGTCAGAAAGGATCTGAAAAAATATTCAAATTGTCTATTTTTTAAAGAATGACATATTGAAAAAAGGTTGCTTTAATCAACTGGTACAAACAATAGCAAAACAAATGAACTATTAATGTGACAAAAAGATATGAAGAATGTATTTTTTAAATGTAATAAATTCTATTTTTAAACTGCTGCTACATTCAGAAAATTCTCTAATTCTTGCACTCCTTTCCTTAATCCATGCAACTTAATCCATTAGTTCTTGGTTTATTCAAGGTACAGTATGGCTTTCCATGAGGAATAGGTAAGTATAATCTGGCATGAGCTCCTCAAATTAAGCAACAAACTAGGATCAAACAATGGTTTAGATAATTTTTGAAACTGTATTCCTTTCCTGGCATTCAACTTAATACAACCTGTCATTTCATGGTTAATCTACTATACTATACTATACTATACTATACTATACTATATACTACAGATCACTTTCAAATTGTGAAGCAGTGTATTAGTGCCCCCCCCCTTTCTTGCTGTGAAAAAAGTCAAAATGCAGTTTTTGAAGACTTCACAGTTTGGGACTTGTGGTATTTTGTACAAAATTCACATGTGATACTTCTGGGCAGAAAACAGCATTGTCTGTGAAAAAAACAATATTTCCTTGGCAGATAATAATATTTCTGTGCAGAAATATTATTTGCAGCACAGAAAATGCCATCTCTTGTGCAGAAATTGCATTTTTAATATCATTTCATCACATTAGTAGTTCACTTATATTGTAGTTAATTTGTACCAGTTGTACACAAAAAGTGTGTAAAGTTTCTGCATATTTTTCCTGCACACAATCATTCTTTGCTGTGGTGGAAATGTTGTTTCATGTTCAGAAAATGCTCTCGCACTGCAAAACAACAACTTCCAGATTTGGCATAGACCAGTGATGGTGAACCTTTTACAGACTGAGTACCCAAACTGCAACCCAAGCCCCACTTATTTATTGCAAAGTGCCACATCCCTTTAGGGCTCTGAATGCCACCTCTGGCACGCGTACCATATGTTCGCCATCACTGGCGTAGATGTTCTGAACTGCCATTTTTTTTCATCAGTCCAGGATTATTCTTAGTGTTTCTTTATGTTTGAAAAACATATTTTTGAACCATTTCCCCTCAAATATTTTCCCTTCCCTACAACAGAACACATGGCTGGTTCCAAACAATTCTCCCCAAATTGGCACTTTATGGATTTTTTGGACTTTAGTTCCTATTTCCTGTCAGCCCCAGCCAGAATGGTTAATGATGAAGTTTAGTGGTAGTAGTAAGAGTCTTGCTGTGGAAGGCTGTTCCAAACCATGAGAGAATATGTGAAAGCAGTCAGTGTTAGTTAAGGTCTCTATAGATGTGAACATTTTACAAGAATAATAAGGCAAAAATGAAGCCAGTTTCTGAATGGCAATTGAGGCGGGATACAGACCACCCCTTTGGGGTGGCCTGCACCCGCCTCTTTCCCTGACGGAGCAGGGCCCGAGCGGCCACAGCGGCAGCCCTGGAAGCCCCGATCCACCGCTTTTCCATGCCTCGGGGAAGCGGCAAAACACTGCTTCCACACGGCCTGGAAAGGTGTCCTTGGGGCTTCATGCCCCAAGGACAACCCGACAATGGCGGGGAGAGAGAGAAAGGGGCCGCTCAGCCCCTTTCTCCTCTGTATTGCTGGTGCAGCCGTGTAAAGGCTGCGCCAGTGATACGCATTGCGAAAGGAGCTCTGTTTCGGAGCTCCTTTTGGCGCCACTGAAAGGGCGCCACAAACTCCCTGTAGTGGTGCCAGCACATAACGGCTGCACCATGCTGTTTGGCCACGGTGTGGCTGTCACGTCAAAATGGCGGCCCCCATGTAGACAGGACGCTGCCATTTTGACGTACGGAGTACGTGCTAGGGTTAGGGAGCATCTGTAAAGGATGCTCCAAGGCAACCCTAGCACGTACTCAGTACGTGCAAAAAGGCCCATCTGTACAGGGCCTCAGTTAAATTGGCAATGGGCCAATTATTTGTGCACCATATTAGCATTGTGATTTAATGGCATATTTTCCCATTCTCAAATAATGGATTTGGTTGACAGTATTTGACACTGGTGTGCTGACCTATATAACCCTAGCTGTACTGTGGGAAGTGAAGCATTGACCAAAAAAGCAAAGCAAAACAAAAATCTTGTAAAAATTATCAAAAATGTCAGGATCATCATAGTTGTATGGAAGTATCTTTATCATTTGTGCTGTGGGCATTATCACTTAGATGCCAGTGACCAGCCCCACAACCATTTTACCCTTAGCAGTTATAAAATACTAGAAGTGTTAATCTAGGAACTTGTATGCAAAGCCCAAAAGGCCCATGTTCCCTCCAGCCAGGTGTCATTTGGTTTGGACAACACAGGCCATGAGCTGGGATCAGCCAGTCTAGACGTTGATTTGGCAATCCTGGACTGATGCCAGCCCAAAGGTGGGCTCAGTCCCAAAAGACTATCTGTGGTGGGGTTTCCAGGAAACTCAGTGGTGACAGGCAGCAGACCACACAGCTCAGTGTTCTCTTTGCTTGCAGCTGTCATCATGTCTCCCTTGAAGGCTCCTGCTGCAGCCTCTGACATCAGAAGGGGGCATCTAGTAACATGGATTTAGCTAGGCACTCTGTTTCCACCCTTAAGGGCCATGACAGAGGCCTTCAAGACAGACACAACGGTGGCAGCAGGTAAGGAGTGTATGAGGGCAGTGGGTTCATGGCACGATGGTAGGCAGGCATGTAAATACCCACCTGTTGCTGTGCTGACCTGGGCTTGGCCTGTGGTATCTTGCTCATCTGCTCAGGCTCTAGGAGAGAAACATCAAATTAACATGCTGTTCTGCAATGTGAGTAGCATGCATTCTGCAAAACAGAAGTTCCATCTAGAGTGGATGAGGAAGGGTGACAAATGAAAACATACTGGTTGGTGGACTAATGGGAATATATTTTGACTGTAGTATTGCATTTTATCAAAATCTGTATTCTTTCAATGAAGAACTTGCTTTTTCCCCCACATCCTTGCTCTGTATAAATTATAATAAATCTTCCTCTAAAGTGATTTATGCAGAAACTTTCTATATAATTCAAGAGCTTACTAATGTAGTAGCAGTAATAGTAGTAAGACAATGTTATCAGGTCCTATAACACATTTGCAGGTTTTACTATACTTTTCTTTAAAGCTTTGGATTTAGCAGTCATAGAACGCTCTGATTTTTAACTTAAAGAAAGAAGCTGCATAGCTGCCTTTTTGTTATTGAGACAAGTTTGAAAATGCTGCTGAAATGTAGCCTAAAGACTCAATAAATAAATAAATGTTAAAAGCCCCTAAGGGGAGTGTTTGATATATTTCCTTCTATCCACAGTCCAAACTACTGTTTGCGTACATAAGCATAAGATGTATTGCTTTCAATATTTAGAACTCTCTCAGTGTCTGTTTTGGAGTTGAGAGACTTAGAAATTTCTTCCTTTCCTTGTAATAGCTGTAGATTTCCCAAGGAAGTGATTACTTAATAAACTCCATTGGTATTGGTTGGGCACTCTGTTGCTCTAATCAGCTATGGAACTGAATAGGACTATTTTATCTCATTTTAAAAAGAACACCCTTCTCTTTTGATCCTGTTGATTCTTCATAGCTATCCATTCACATTGTAGTCATATAATAGCACCCCAACTGGGAAAGCCATTTCATCCATTCAGTCCAATATTTGTTTTGTATTTTTGGAACCATTTTTAAAGACAGACATAGGCCTGTTACAGACTGCCAAACTAAAGCTGCTTCGGGTCTCTTTGGAGGTATGCTATTTAAATGATGCATGGGTCCTAAGAGTCTGGAGGTAGCGCAAAAGTCACACGCCATTCCTAAGCACTGGAGTGCAGCTTTGGTGCAGCTTCCGGATTCTTAGGGTGCATGCATCATTTAAACAGCATACCTCCAAAGAGACCCGAAGCAGCTTTATTTTGGCAGTCTGTAACAGGCCATAGTTTATATTAATGTTCAAATATTAAATGAAAATAGACTCTTAAAATGGAGCAGTTTCATATTTAAGAGTGAGTTAAGGCATGTGTACATGGGGTGGGGAGTAACTTGAGCATGTAAAACTTGGCTCAGAAGAACCATGTGATCACATTTCAAATATATTGTGTAATACATAGTTATTGTGGTGTATTAAGATAAAAATGAAAGGCCAGAGCACTTAAGTCAACTTCATCTCTCTATTACTTTATTTGAATTATAATTCTAATTTGAACAGAAAATATTTCTTTTATTTAAAAAAAAATGGAAGGAAGAGCTAACTGGTTCAAGCTGAACCTGTCTCTTCTGCTCTTTCTTAGTGGATTCCCCCCGCCCCTAAGTAATGGTTCACAAAAAGGAACTTCTGCAGAGTCACCTATGTAATGATGGTACTGACTTAAAGAAGGATCCGTCTGTTTTTCTAGTGACTAAACATATGCATACATACAAAGAATCTGCTCATATGTATTGGGCTGTTGTGCCAAATGGACAGGTGAGAGTACCTTTTAGTATGGTAATAATATTGATAATAGCCATTCCAAAAAATGTATGCCAGTCCTTTAATACTTTTAAACTGTTAAACTGGAATGTGATAATGTTGTTTTTATGAGGTGAGTAAAACATAATAGGCAGACTTTCTCATAAACTCTGTTTTGACTGGAATAAGAGGGAAAATGTGGAATATTTTATATCTATCTTCCTTTATCTTTCTCTGAAAGTATTTTCTATAGTTGTATTATAGTAGTGGTTAAAGCTTGTAACCTTCCTAGATACAGGGAAGTTCTTTTTTTATTTTCCTAAGACAAGATGTATGTAATAAATTCTTGGGTTTTTTCCTTCCGGATCTTAATAATAACAATAACAATAATAACAATAACAATAATAATATATTTATATTTTCCCGCCTCTCCCAGATGGATCGGGGTGGGATTACAGTCTGCTAAAAACATACATCAGTAATAAAATACATATAAAAATACATGAATAAAAATACAATTAATCTTAAAAGCTAACTCATTGTCAAGTGGTAATGCAATAGATTGATAGAATGGTCTGAAGGTGACTCTTACATAAGGTCAGATGGGTAATCTCACCGGAAGAGATCCGTCTTAAGTGTCCTCTTAAACGCCTCCAATCTGGCTGCTGCATTTTGAACCAACTGACTTCAGGATTAGTTGACTTTAGGATTCTGTCATGGCATTTATTTTAGCTCAAACCTCATGTACTTTGGCGAATGAAAAATAAAAGAAAATGTTTTAGACTACTTTAAAGATAAGAACCTAACACTCCTTTTAAGAAAGTTATTTCTTAGCTGTATGAAAAAGGACAATTTTGGAGGCAATATTTAGCACTTAATGGAGATAGGTTTAATTGAACTTATCTTCTCAGAGTGTCCATGTGCAAAATCATATTATAGACAATCCAGAGAAATTTCATGGAAACTGTTCATGCATTATCATTTACCATTGTTTCCTATCTTCTTGTTTGCTTTCAGTTAAGAAAACCTGGAACAGTTAGGCAGATAAACAGCAAATAATATGCATTGTGACTCACTGGATAACTTCAGGAGAGTTCTGCAGGTCTGGTGTTTAAAACAGGAGGAGTTTCCTTTTCAGTATTGGGAAAAAAGCTTCAGTAATTCAAGAGGAATTGGACCAGTAGTACAAGTAGCCAACAATGAAATAAGGTAGCAGAGAAAGGCCTATGGTCTCAATTGTATCTACAACTGTGGTCCCCAGATTTTTTCAGACTGCCGCTCCCTTCCCTCTTGGGCAACAACCCTAGTGCTCCCCATGCCAGTTTGTTGATATTAGGTCTAGTGTTCTACTGCAAATTTAAAACAACCGCTCTTGGTGGCTGTTCCCTTTGCACCCAGTCATCTTGGGAACAGCAACCAAGCAGCTGGCTGAACACTGATCAAGAATCGTCTTGCACATGCCAACCTTGCAGTAAAGGCTGGCCTGAGCTAGAGATTTCTCATTTGCTTTTTGACAAGTTGCTTGGTTGCTGTGCCCACTCAGCAAGCTGAGATAAGTCACCCTCAGAGCAGCAACTGAGCAGCTGGCTGAACAGTGACTGAGAAGTCTCTCACCCATTCTGCCCATGTGGAAAAAGGCCAGTGTGGGCAAGAAACTTCTTGGTCACAGCTCAGTCATCTCCTCAGTTGCTGCTCCCAAGGTGACCAGGTATAAAGGGAAAAGCTTCTCTTTATCAAGGAAGGACTCTCAATCCTTTTTCATTGGGGCTGAGAAGGGCACAGTTACTGTGTGTATAGTGGGTTTACAGAGACCACATGCTCTGGACTGGAGACTGGCATAGACAAAGAAAGAGAGATATTTTAACTACATGAGCTGCTTCAAAGCAAAGGGCTCTTTCCACGAATCAACCATGGATATTCTTCCCCATCCTTGACATGTCTTCTGCACACAACCTCAAGTGTTCCCTCCCAACATGCAAACATTGCTTCTTCTGCTACCTCTTCTCTCAGCCTGTCCAGTGAAAGAAAGCACAGCTCCAACCTGCCAGCCAAGTCCCAGCAAAGCTCACAAAGCTTAAGTAGGTTCTCAAAGTTGAAAACTCCTTTTTGCTGCTGCTCCTTCCCCACCGCCGTGTGCTCTAACTCCTTGCTCCATTCAGTCAGCCTATTTCAAAATAGTGCCACTCCAAGCCACAGAAATGATTTCCTTATAAATATTTTCTTGAGGGGAGGAGATCTGAGTTTCTTGTACAACTTAAGACACAATGGGTACATCTATCACGGGTGGTGGAAATTACCTGGAATTGCCCCCAACTCTTGTTTGGCCAAACTGGGAGGCTGCCTGTGCCTTTATCCATGTAGGCAACAGCTGAGGCTGTTTAATATTGTTTTTCAGGACCGGAATGGGATGGGGCTGGGGGGGGGGAGGGAAGAATGGGGATTAATATCCTATAATATTTGTTTTGCCATGTTAATTGCTATGCATTTTTTACTGTTGCTGTGAACTGCTATTTCTTTGCTTTTTATTGTTAGTGTGATTTGCCATCTTATTTTATTCTTATTGTTATTTGCTATGTGTTTTTTATATATTATATTATTATAAATTGTTATTTTATAATTTTTGCTGCTTCTGATTTTAGATTGTATGCCATAGGCAGGTTTTATCTGTATCTTGGTTGATGACTATGTAAAGTGCTGTGTAAAATTATGGTGCTATATAAATAAACTATAATAATAATAATAATAATAATAATAATAATAATAATAATAATATATTTTGGCCTGCTTGAAACTTTATAGGGGAAAGTATATCCTTTTTCAGGTATCTTTATACTCAATGTTTTTATGTGGGATTGTTCACAACTACAGCTCCCCTTTCTTCTGATACTGGCAAGATTTTGTCAGTGTCTGCATGCACCTGGAATCAATTCTAGGCTTTTCTTGTTGCTTTATGTGTGTGCACACATAGGGTTTTCTCTCTTAATATTTGTAGCTAAATAGCAGTTGAATGTCAAGAAATACAGAAAGAATACATTTCTCATGCCAACTACTTAGATCCATATACTAGAGTAACTTTGAATCCAGAGGATAAATTGGAACAGGAATTTATTCTGACCACCTCAGTAAGACCCCAAAGCTCTAGTTCTTTCTCAAGAAATGAATCTGATTGGTGTAGATTAAAACAGTGAGCATAGAGCATACTTTGAAATATTGCTAATTTTAGGTTTAGACCGTTGAAATAGAAAGTTTTTTTAAACAATAATTCATACCAAAAATATATTGCTTCAGATCTTCACACATATTTATTGTGAAATATGTACAATAGAAAATATGTAAAACATTGTCTAATAAATTGTCAGATTATGATTTTTGAAAAATAGAAATTAAAAAAAATTACCATGAAGTTCTCCTTAAAACCTTTCAAAATGTCTACCCTTTTTTATACAGTACATCTTAAGTTGTTCAGTAATAGTTTTTGTTAGTTATGGTTTGAGATTTGGTAAGGGGGCAACTAAATAATCTCAGAGGGGAATGAGAGCTACAGTGAATTGCTTTCCTTTCAAATTGTATTACACTGATGACATGCATGCTTCAACACAAAATAGATATTATTCAATACATCATTAACACAAAGAGAAAAGTAATTCAAGACTTTTCTATTAATGTATGTGGGGGAAATTTTACTCTTTAAATGCACTCATTTATTCATTCAGCCTCTAATCCAGTGATTGATCCAAACAAAACAGAACGTCATGAATATATAAAAATAAGGTTTGAAGACTAATATTGAAGTAACATGTAAAGGAGAGAGCAATGGGCTGGAGCAGACAAGCAGGAAAAAGTGGCTCGATCCTGCTTTTTCCAAAAGCGGGTCGAAATCCTGCTATCTGCATGGCCCTTCTCCCAAGGCAGGCCAAAGACCCATGGGCATGCATCATGGCATGGCATTAAACCTGTATCACTAAGCCACTTGCCGCACCACACTAAGGGACACATTGTTGAAGATGCAAGAGAGGGCCTTTTCAGTGACTGCTTCCAAAGCTGTGCAACTTAAAGGGAGACTTTCTTTGTTACCCTTCATTGACATGGAAAGACATTTCTGTTCTCATGGGTTTTCAGCCATGGTTTTCAGCAGCTAACTGGCTGCTTATGAATAGAGCTCTTAATGTGTGGATCCTATACTTTATTGTTGGATCCTGATCACAGCCTTTTTGCTTTTAGAAGATTGAAAAATGTGTAATTTTTGCACTCAAATATTGTTCACACAAAATATATTGTGTTTTGAAACATGCAGTTTAGATTATTACAATCAATCCTCCATATTTGATGTTTTGACTTTTGTGGATTTGATTATTCACAGATTTAATTAATATGTTCTCTCTAGGAATCTCTAGGTCCTCCAGCATGACTCTGTTGTCAGATTCTGCCAAAAGTCATGCTGGAGGACCAAGAGATTGTTAAAGCGAACACTTCTCTAGGCATTTGCAGGTCCTCCAGCACAATTTCATGATCAATCTCTGACAGTTCTTGATCATAGCATTACCCTGGAAGACCTAGAGATTCACAAAGAGGTGTTCTATGAAATAAAAACGAGAGTTGTGTGCCCTATCCCCAGTGAATATGGAGGGTCCACTG
>NC_056525.1:63339125-63408852 GCF_019175285.1 Sceloporus undulatus | reverse complement strand
TATTATTATTATTATTATTATTATTATTATTATTATTATTATTATTATTATTATTACTACTACTACTACTATTATTCATTCATTTATATCTTGCCTTTCTACCATTAATGGGACTCAAGGCAATCTAAAGCATATTCAATGCAATACAAATTAAAAACTATTCAAAAGCATTAATAAAGGTGTAAATACAGTCACCCCTCCTTTTTCACGGGGATCCATTCTGGACCCCCTTGTGAAAATGGAGTTTCACCTATATTCAAGTCCCATTGGCTTGAATATAGGCACGGGCATCTGGGTGCACGTGGGTGTGCATGGTGAGCACATGTCCCATTTATTGTCCCTCCGGTTGTCCTTCACGCATAAGCAAGGGATGCGGATCCAAAGACCGCGAGAATGGAGGGAGGAATGTATAAGATTTTTAAAAGCATTTAAACAATTTAAGAGGTTAAAACATTAGACACTAATATTAAAAATTGTTAAAAGACTATATACAAACCTTTAAAACATCACCACGTAGCTGGTAAAAGCACAATCATGGCCAGTTTGTAAAAGTCTGGTGGCATAAAAATGTTTTAGCATGTTGTTGGAAAGAGAGCAAAGATGGGGCTCTCTCAAGAAGAGGAATGCCAAAGTCTGGGAGCAGCCACCAAGAAAGCCTTTTCTTTTCTTTCCACCAAGTGAGCCTGCAGAATTGGTGGAACAGAGAGAAGTGCTCATTTTATGCTGATTCCAATGGTGTAAATAATATATATATATATTTAAAACACACACACACATCTATTTCTTTAACTTATTATTTAAAGGACTTAGTATGGACTACATCTGTAGAAATAATCCAGCTCGACACCACTTTAACTGCCTTGGCTCAATGCTGTGGAATTCTGGGAATTGTAGTTTGTTGTAGCACCACAGCTCTCTGACAGGGAAGGATAAATGTCTCACAGAACTACCATCACAGCATTGAGCCATGGCAATTAAAGTGGTGTCAGAATGAATTATTTCTGCAGTGTGGATGCAGCCCAAGTAGCCTTATTCTCCATGAATTTGCCTGACTCCATTTTAAAGTCAGCCAAGTTAGCAGTCATCACTGTGTTTTTAGTAACCTCATCCAAGTTTACTGTATATACTCATGTATAAGTCTAAAAATTTTAGTCAAAAAATTGACCCCAAAAACCTAGGTCGACTTATCCACGGATCAATGTAAATACTATACTTTAACTCTTTTTATAAAGGGAACCATCCCCTCCTGAAAGGCAAGAGTGCAGTCTGTCCTGGAAGCACTGACCTCCCTCTACTCTCTCTTCCATCCAGCCTTTAGTGTGAGCCAAAACGGTTATGCCTGCCATAATATTGTAGGTTCTTTGGCATTGTTTTCCTTTGCTTCATTATTTACATCCTTCATTACATGTCCCTAAGTTTTACACTCAACTTATCCAAGAGTCCTGTCAATATCCATAATTTTGCCCCCCAAACCTGTCCTTGACTTATACATGTGGTCAACTTATAGTCAAGTATACTGTATGATAATTCTATTAAATTATAAGTATTTTTGGTATTTTGTAGAGTGCATATATATATACAGTTACTGTAAACACTCATGTGTAAGTACAAATTTTAGTCAAAAAATTGACTCCAAAAACTGAGTCAACTTATCTACAGGTCAGTGTAAGTACTGTACTTTAACTCTTAGAGAAGGAATCATCCCCTGGTGAAAGGCAAGAGTGTAATCTGCCCTAGAAGCATTGACTCCCCCCCATCTCTCCAGCCTTTGATGTGAGCACAAGCATGCCTGCTAGATTTTTGTAAGTTTTTTGGCAGTGTTTTCCTTTGCTTCATCCTTTAGATCCTTTGTTTTTGCCCTTAAGTTTTACCCTCGACTTATCCACAGGTCATATCAAAATCCTTAATTATGGCCCCAAAACCTGCCTTTAAATTTAAATGTGAAGTCAACTTATAGTTGAATAAATACAGTATGTCTAACTAAAAAGATTGTATGTACAGCGCTGTGTAAATTTACAGCGCTTCATAAATAAAGGTTAATAATAATAATATGTTCTTCACAAATATTATATATGTAATAGTATATTAAATATGCTGTTTAAGCAAGTGTGGAGGCTGTGTGGTCCTCCAGATGGTGTAGGACTAAAATGTGCATGATTTCTAATTGTTGGCTATGATGGCTGATGGGAGTGCACCAACACCTACACATTCCGTGTTTTAAAGTATAGATGTGCCTGCAGCGTGCAAAATAGGTCTACGTGAACCATGGTGGTGGCTTCTATATCCTTGAGTCTCAGTAACCCAAGACACCATGTCATCCTTGTGATTTACTTGAAGCTCACCTGAAGTTTACTTCAAGCTTAAGTTATCTACTATTGTTTTGTTTTTCTTTACTTCCATTTTAAAAATTCTTAATATTTAGGGGGATCAGCATATCAACATATAGCAGCAAAAATAACAAAGTATCTTGTTGTGGCAACCTAAAAACTAACAAGTAAGGGTTTTGTTTTGGTTTTTTTGAACTATTGTAGATTGCATTCTGGTGCCCCAAGAGTTCTTGTTCTTCCAAATATAAAAGCCAAGCCAGCCCTAAAACATGCATACAGTAAAATGACCTTTTTTAATTTTGGCTGTTTTCTAAGCAAAGTCCCACCAAATCTGTGACTTATAGGTTACATTCGTAATCTTTTACTATTTATTTATGAATTTATTGCTGCTGTGTGCCCTTTTCCAAACCTTTCTTAGCATTGAATAAATTTCCAAAGAAATAGAATAGAAACAAAAATCAAATATTTATGCTGCAGAATTTTGTCAGCATAATCAATGTATAAATCGACAGGATGTGTAGCATATGCAGTCTAGTTTGTTTATGGTTTAAAAAAAACCAAACAACCCACACAATTATTACAAGGAGATTTATGCTGCAACAAAGACTGTTTCCTTTCAACTATATTGGCACATAAGACTTCATTAATGAAAAGCAGAAAAACCCAAGAACTGACAATTTTGTTCTGTGTTTATTGATGTTTTTAATAATTACATTTTTATAGTAATGACATCTCTTAATTTCTTATATAAAAACTAATGAGTGTTGGACTTCAGTATGGTAATTAATGCCTAGTTACCAATTGTTGCTGCTTTTTAATGTTTTCTTTGTATTTTATATTCTTTTCAGTATTGATTACTATTTACATCTTTGATAAAACTATAAGAAAGTGTGGAAAAGAGAAATGACCAAGTCATTGCTCTAGATCTATAGATTTATTTATTTATTTATTTATTTATTTATTTTTAGTGTTAGATACATAAGAATGAAAGTGTGAGTATACTTTCACATGCTGATAGCACTGTGGAGAGATCTAGCAGTGTTTAAAGCCTTTTGAAGAAAATGTATATATTGACGTAAGAAGCGAATGTATCTTGTCATCTGTGATATCACAACATCTCTGCCTATGACACTGGCACAACAACATTCCAGATAGCATAAAAATAGTGGGGAAGGAGCTCTCAATGGTAGTGAGAGTACAATTTCTCCCAATAACATCAAAGTATAGTTTAATTTCTAGGGAATGATAATTTCCCCTATGTTATGTTGTACTGAGAGAAAAATGCTTGGCTTAGCAATGATGGCATATTTCTTTGCTGCACAAATACCCACTCCTGCCATTATCTGTATAGTACTGAAAAGAAAGCAACTTGTCCAATGGCAGGTGTTGGAGCAGGAAATTAGCACCTTGCCTTTTTGGGATCATAAGTTAGCACTGTTGGTGGGCAGGTTCTTGCTGAAACTCACTTGCTGAACTGAACAAAAATGAAGCTTATTTTCTCCTGTGTTGAATTTGGGGGAAAGGAAAGCTTTCTTTCTAGGACTGAGCGTGAACAACCATTTTATTGTCAAGAGTGTGCTGTCAGCTTTTTGTTAAAAAATAAAATAAAAATGTAAATCTGTTGTTTAGGTGTGCGTGTTCTGTTTACATAGTTATGGGCAAGTGTTGCTACTATATTGGTACTCGCAACTAATGTATCTTGGAAAAACAACCATAACCCCACCCCTCCTGGGGACTGGAGCTATCTATATACTGCTGCCTCCTAGCAGTGAGAGTTCTGACTTTTTGGTTCATGTTTTTCTTTTCTCTCATAGTAGCTAGGAGGTTTTTTTGAGGCGGGGGGGTGTGTGTAAAAGCTTCTGTGGGTGAGCTCCATAGTTGTCACAGGGAGGCCCCAGTGTGAGACTGTAAGGCCATGTCATTTTTTCCTGTAAATCTTGTAATTTCGTGCTTCAGAGCACAACAAAGTGAGAGAGTCAGCAGGGAGTGAATTAAATTCCCCATGAGAGCTCATGTGGGGTGGGCATCTTGCGTTCTCTCTGCAGTTCCCTTGGCTCTCCTGCACCATGCTGTGTATCCCCTTAATCGAGCAGCAGGTCTCATGCCGCCTCCTGAGTACCAGCCTGGTTTGGTGCCCTCTTGACATGTTCTGGCACCCGTCACAAGCCGTATTCTTCTTGCACAAGCCATTACCAGCTTAATAAACTCACACAGACTTTAAAGGGTTCCCAAAAGCCTATAAAACAGGGGGTTGTCCCTACTGTCCCCTTGTGAACAAAGCTCCTGTTGTGTGGCTAATGCAATTAAAATGGGGTCTATTGGAGACTTCATACAGCTGGCCGGGGCATCACAGTTTCCTCTAGTAAGCTGGCCTTCTGATCAGTATAGCACTTGTGCTGCTAGCTTACCACTTTGCTTTCCTGAATATGCCTAGGTCTCCTCTTGAACTTTGGGAAATTAATTAATTGATTCAAAACAGCAAAGCATTAAAAGAGCGAGGAATTGGCTGTGTGAAGTGTTAAAGACTTGGAGAGCGTTCTTTCGAGAGACAGGCAAAGCAAGACTCCTGTTTGTTTGGGCTTGGTACTTACCCTGTGTTTTTGGGAAAAGTCACCACCTCTTCCTGAGCTTTGTTTCTTCATTTATCACATTGTCTGAAGTACTTTACAATGATCCTTGAACTTATCTTTGCAGTTGCATGTTTTTGCTTGTGGGGTCAGTGATATTATAAGAGTCCACAGTTTAGTGAATGAGGCCACAGAGCTCAATTTATTCAATCCAGGTCATACGGCAGGTCAGTACAACTGTGTCATGAATAAAATCCAGCCCCTTTGAATTGAAATCAGGGCTCTCCTTCCCTGGAGAAACTCTTCTTGAGTAAAAGTTACTGCAAAATGGAAGCTGTTAAAGAAAAAATGATTATTCTGCACACATTGGAAGTGCATGAAAGTGCTGTCTGAGCTGTTGTCATAGGTACTTGGAAGCCAGGTGGCACAACTGAAACTTTAAACCTGTTGAATTTTGAATAGGAGTTTATTGTAACTGTTATCTTTCGTCCTTTTCACTGGTGCCGCTGTAATAGACAAATTTAAGGAAATGGTGCTTGCATTCCAGAAGAAGGTGGCTTGTGTCTCCTGTGATTTATAGAACCACTTATACACAAATGGACTGTTGCGATTTCATATATTGACATGTAGATGCATGAATTTTTAAGTCTTAGTCTTGGTGTTTTCAATAGTTTTTATGCAGTATCTTTCACAGTTATTGCAGGTTTTTGTGAACAAGCATGACATGATTTGGGGTTTTTCTTTTCTGTGTCTTTGATAAGTACACTATTGACTTTTGCTTTTGCATTATTGAGAACTATGTTTAGTGTACATTGTAAAGTGTCCAGTAATTCTGGGGAGAGGGGAATGGGGAAGAGAGAAAGAAGTTTATACTCCAAGCTTTAGAGGTGTTTGTGAGAACCACAGTAGTGTAGGCAACTTCTGCTTTTTTAGCTAGACAGCTGCTTCTAAAACCTGTAAATAACAGTAAAAACTACATTGTACTTCTATTTATTTATTTATTAAAAATTATATCCTGCCCTTTATCTGAAGATCTCAGCACTGTATCTGAACATCTCAGGATGCTAAATTTAGCATTTAGTGAAACTTTTAAGTAAAACATTTCCTTTCTTTTGGACATCTGTGTTATGCTTAATTTAAAGCAATATGTAAAATAATAGTGTCTGAAAGATACATGTACATACAATGTTGTGCTTGGAAGTGTGTCATGGGCCTGAATCCCTTAGTGCGCTGACATTGGGACTTGACTTCTCTTGTTCTGCTGTGAAACTGTCTGTGGCACTGAAAATCTGCCCTGGAGAGTTTCTTGGTCCTCCAGAGTACAGTAGTTAAGACAAATGGAAATCTGTGGGAGGGTGGATTCCCCTCCACCACTAATTATATTGGCAGAAGTAGCTTCTGGTAGGCGAGATACCCTATTGACATCTTACCAAGTTATTCTAATATTTAACTTCACCATATATATGAATTGCACATAGTGTGCAAAACCTATTGAAAAATATCTATTTCATATGCATTTTATATACCTGTGTAATGGATATGATTTTATTTATAATTTGTCATATGCAATTACTAACATGAAATAACTGGCAAATTTAATACTGTGCTGCTTCGTACATAGGTTATGTGTATATGATCAGTTAGAAGACTGTTATTTATGTCTTTACGTTATTTATGTATATATATTATATACATAAAAATGTACAGTGTGTCTGCTGTATTTCACACGTCTATGTTTAAATTAACAAACTAGATTGTATACACTTTTAAAGTTCTACATCTATTTTTACAAAGTTGCAACAATATGATTTCTGTCTTGCCTTTGCACGCAGTGATGTATACAATTTTACTGCATACAGATAAGTGTGCACATGCTAATCTGATCCATTTGTAGAAAATCAGCTGCTCCTCCTAACAGAGAAAGTACGGTACAGTATGCAAGGTTTAAATGCCTGACGGAAAGTAACTTTGTTCTTTATAGCTGGAAATGTGGAAAATTAACAAGCAGCTCTTTCTCTGGGACACACCCTGCAAGTGCCTCTGCCGACTGGGGAGAGAACAGCCGCCCTTTGGAAGCCAGAGCCTTGATTTACGGTTGCAGTGTTGACAGCTCAGTGGAACCCACATGCTGTTTGCAGCACCGCCAAGCTGGGCTATGACCTGGCGACCTCTACCCCTGAGCTTCCCCCTCCTGTCTCTATGCTGTAATAAAAACCTGTCTTGCAGGCAGGCTACAATGACTTTGTTGTTCAGAAATGTACCAATTTTTTTTTGAGGGGGTTTGAAATTCTTCTCAAAGCAAAAATAAGGGACGTATGAGGAAGTGGGGCTCTGGGAGCAGCTGCTTTTGGTACCACAGGATTGTTTGTGTTAGAGGTTATTCTCTGCTTGCATTCAGCTCCTGAATGAATCGCCTTGCCTCTATGCAAGCGCACACTCCCCCCCCCCCCCTGTGGTAGTGCCTTTCTGCTCACACACACTTGGGTGCATTTCTTTCTCTTTTCTCTCCTCACTCCCCATTTGTGTTGTTTTACAAGCGTTGTGCCTTAATCATGCACATTTCTCTTTTGGACACTTGTGGTCATGTTTTTTTGTAAGTGAGAGACAAAAATTAATGTGTGTCTATAAAATCAATGGACTTGGTTAATCATCTTACTCACATGTGGACAACCTGTGGCCCTTGGAAGTTGCCTGTGAATTCCTGTCCTTGGATTCTCCAGTCCACATCTGCCCCACATACTGCCATCACAGTTGTGCTGGGGAATATGCCAGATGGATATAACACTCATTGTGTGTCCTTTTCTCCATGCTCAGTTGAGCTTCTGAGAAACAGATAGCTGGAAGTCTGGCAGAAGCATGATCGTATTGGGACAGTAGGCCTAGTTCCTTGGTACAGTCACACTGCTAGTCTGTAGTGTGTTTGATGTAAATTGCACTTTCCCCTTCCTGTTCAGTTGAGTAATGTGTGGGGAGAAGGAAGAAGTATGAACTTAGGCCGCATTCAGACTGGCATCAAAAATCTGGAAGGAACTGGGCTGATTCGGATGCCCCTCCCCCAAATCTCTCTGTTAGCAAGTGCCCACTACAAAAGAGGGGCATTTTAAATCGAATGCATTCTGTGCCTGCTGTGAAGGTGCCTGCTGTCAATCAAGCGATCGTCATGGTGACGTTTTGCAGGGGCATCGGAGTGTCAATTTTGTTAAAACCTCTTTTTTGTGTGTTGTGTGTATATGTGGGCATTTGGGTCAGATCTTCCCCGTCCCCATTTTCAATCCCATGCAAGCTAATGCATCCCCCTCTCCTTGCCCCCCAGAATGCCTCTTACACATATAATAATAATAATAATAATAATAATAATAATAATAATAAATTCCTCACCTCAGAAATTCCAGTAAAGGATGCAATTGCCATGCATTCTTTTTTTCTTTCTTTCTTTTAAAAGCAATTCAGGACTGCCTCTGATTTCAGTAGCAAAAGCATGTATCATTTTGTCTAATTGACAAGAGCAAAAAATTTAACATTCCAATTGTAAGTCTAGCCTAGCCTTTTGCAACATTTGTAACATTCCCCTTTGCTGGAAGCGAGCAGATGAAAGGGAAAGTGCATAAGCTGCTAGCGCTGCTCTATCTGCCTCAAGAAAACAAATTATGCGCATATTTGGTCAAAAATAATTTTAAAAAAATATGAAAAGGGGGGTGTGCCTGATGTGAGCTCCGTTCGTGCCCTGCCTTTGACCTGACCTGACCTGACCCTTTGCCTCCTGCTAGAGGAGCTTTGCCATTGCCTTCCACTGAGGCTGAGAGAGCATGACTTGTCAGTTCCAACTAAAGTAGACCCATGGAATGAATTGGGAATAAAATGGAAATGCAGCACAGGCATTCCTGTAGCATCCTCATATAACACAAATAATAATAATAATCCAGGAGCAAGAGGAAGTGAAAGTAGAACAAGCAGCCTGATTTCCCTACATGCCCCAGCGTAGCCCCGCAACCCAATTCCCCCTGGAAATTCTCCTCCTTCCTTCCTTCAGACCCTCTCCTTCCTCGGGGATGCCCATTGACCCTTTCCCCCAGCTCCTTCATTCTCCTCCTACTCCGTTTTAGAATCCCCTCCATGGCTCCCTTCCTCCCATGGCCCCTTTTTCTTTCTCCTTCTCCTCCTCCTCCTCCTCCTCCTTCATCACTTTCTCCACCCCCCACCTCTCTCTGACAGCCCTCTGCCGCTCAAAAGTCACCCCTGATTTCCCCCTTTCCTCCTGTCACCCTTTGCATCCAGATTCCCCTTTTTTCGGCTCTTTCCTCCTCCTCCCCCTCCCTTCTGATGATGGGAGGGAATGCTCTGACCTCTGCCCGCCCCCTGACCCCAATCCCTCCCTAATTTGCCCCGATCATGATTGAGGGCAAGTTCAAATTTGGCACAACCCGAGTCTTTTGAGAAAAGACGGATTTTAGCCTGAATCTGGATACCTCGGTGTAAGGGGCATTTCCTTGTGCAAGCCCCGACATGGATTGTGATGGAATCGGATCCAATATGAACTTCACGTGCAAGAATCGCTTTCAACCCCATTTTTTCTGTAGTCTGAATAGCCCCTTAGTGTGCCTGGAAAAGTAGTTTAAATATCTGCATCCTTTTAATCTGAGACGGGGGGGGGGGGGGGGGTGGGTGTACATGTGGCTTTGGGGATCCTTTATGGCTTTGCCCATTTTAACAATCCAGTTCTGTTAACAGTGGTATCTTATTTCTAAAAATTTTCAGATGGCCAAGAGTTAAGAACAACAGCTTTTTTTTCCTGAAAAATTACCTCCTTCATAGTGCAAAAGTAATTTCACACAATAGCTTGCAGAAAGTTCTAAAGAATTCTGGCTTATTGTGAACGAGCCAATGAGATGATTCACAATGCCCATTTACTCCCATTGCAAGCAGGCACAACTAAGCAAATCATAGTTTATGATGTTGCCTTGTGAGTGAAGAGACAAGCCAGAATGCTAGGTTTGGATGTCATGAATGGAAAGCTGCTTCCACTTGAAGGAATTGACTTCTAATCAATAAGACAGGGTTTCCTTGGAATCCTGCTTTTTTGTGATATGCAAACAAGGCTATTGCCTTTCTGTATCCAACACTACTTCATCTATATGTTGCTATGGGATCTGACTGGGAAATAGGCCCAAAGACAGAGAAGAGAATGGAAATCTGGCAGATCAGGAAAATCAATTTGATATTCTTAAATCTTTCCAGGGACATTAATCTTGTTCTTGCATTGGGATTACGGCAGTTCACTGATCTCCCATTCAGTTTGTTATTCCAGGCTCCCTCAGTTTACTTTCTTTTGGAATTTTCAGATCATTCATTGGGACCCAAATCTTTCTGGTGTTACAGATATATTTCTTTCTCCTTTACATAAACAGAAGAGAATGCTAATGGAAGCACATACATTCATAGAAGATGGGCTAGAGGGAAGATGTCCTACTATTTGCATTATTTCAGTGCCAATATTGCATGTTAAATACAAAGTATTAGCAAGTCATACTTGACCTGCTGTCTTGAACACGTGAGCTGTGATCATACTTCAAAGTTGAGAGTACCTAATGTTGGCAGCGGGTTGCATGGGAAAGAGTCTGAAAAAGAGAGATTGATTAACTTCTTTTTCTTTTCCTCCTGTTCTATATCCCTGCAGGCTCTTCAGGTGGCACGGCAGTTCCTTCTCCAGCAGGCAACAGGGCTGACCTCTCCCAGCAGCAATGAAAATAAGCAGCCAGCCGTTCAGGTAAGAGGCAGCAAAAACTTCAATATTTCCTTTGAAACCTTTATAGGAAGTATAATACTAAGAAGATTTCCTACAAAGAATGCCTTTTCCTTTTTGTGATTTCAAGAAGCACTGTGTAGCATATGGATCAACTACTTAGTTTTTAATTGCTGTTGTTAAGGAGACAAACTAGTCTCATTGGCATGGCTATCATTGTAGCATTCTTTTGAGGTAACACACTGCTGTTCTCATTACATAGATGAAGAACAGGGATGCTATGCAGGTAGAAATTGATGCTTTGTACAAGATAATTGAGACAGTAAAATTTGTTAAGTGCTATCAGGTCAACTTTGACTTATGGTGATCCTGTGAATGAGAGACCTCCAAGTCACCTTGTAGACTCAGAGCCATTGCTTCCTTGATTGAGTCCATCCATCTGCAATGCAGCAATGCAATCCTTCCCTTTTCCTACTGCCTTATCAAGCACCATTGACTTTTCTAATGAGTTATGTGTTATCATGATGTGGCCAAAGTACAACCATCTCAGTTTAGTCTAGGGAGAGTTCAGGTTTGGTTTGCTCTGGGATGCATTTATTTGTCTTTTTAGAAGTCCATGGTATCTGCAGAATTCTTCTGCAGCACCACATTTCAAATGGAGACTTTCTTCACTGTCCAGCTTTCACAACTATACATAGAAATGGGAAATACAATGGCATGGAGCATCCCATTTTTAGTACAATGGGTCCTTGTTATCCGCTGGGGTTAAGTTCAAGGAACCCCCATGGATTACAAAATCCGTGGATGCTCAAGCCCCATTAAATAAAATGACACAGTAAAATGGTGCTCCTTATACAAAATGGAGAATCATCGTTTGCTACTTGGAATTTATACCTTTTTTTAATATTTTCAAGCCATGGATACTTGGATCCGTGGATAAAAAAAATCTGTAGATAAAGAAAGCTGACTGTATTCAATCAATATATCTTTACACTTCAGAATTCTGTCTAGTTCCTTTATAGCTGTCCTTCCAAGGCCTAGTCTTCTTCTGATTTCTTGACTGCTGTCTCTATTCTGATTAATTAAGCCAACGTATAAAAAATCTTGAACTGTTCAACGTCTTCGTCATGTACATTAAAGTAATGTAAATAATCTATGGTCATTATTTTTGTTTTCTTGTTGTTCAGCTGTAATCTTACTTTTGCACTTTCTTGACTTCCTTTAGTTATTGTTCCAAATCTTTGCTATTTTCAGTTAGCAGTATAGTGTCGTCTGCATATCTTAAATTTTCTTGCCTCATTTTTCCGAGTCTAATCCTGCCATATATGTGATATGTTCGGCATTAAAATTAAACATATAGGTGATAAAATGCAGTCTTGTCTGACCCTCTTGGAAACCATTCTGTTTCTCCATATTCTGTCCTAACAGTAGCTTCTTGTCTTGAGCACAAGTCATGCATTGAGACTATCTAATGTTGTGGAATAGCCATTTCTTTAAGAGGGATCCATAGTTTTTCGTGGTCTACACAAAGGCTTTTCTGCTTTTAAAGCACAAGCTGATTTTCTACTGAAATTCTTTGGTGTGTTCAATTATCCAACATATGTTTGCAGTATGATCCTAATAAATCTTCCTTTCCTGAACCCAACTTGGACATCTCACATTTTTTTCTCCATATATGGTCAAAATCTTTGTTGAATTTTTAGCATCACTTTTCTTACATGGGAGATTACTACAATGGTCCTGTGATTACTGCAACCCCAGTGTGCTCTTTGAGGATTGGTATGTATATTAGCATTTCAAAACTGTGGGCTATTGTTTTGTTTTCTATATTTGTTAACAGATTTTAGTTAAAACTCAAATAGAATCTACAGAGACAGAATCTCTGTTGGTGTGCCATCTATTCCTGGTGCTCTGAGTGCACCTTCCACTTCATTTTCAGAAATTGTAGGTTCATCTTCAGCTGGTTCTTCCTTGAATGAATCTGTCATCCTTTTCTTTTATATAGTTCTTCGATGTAATGTTTTCACCATTCTTTTATTTCTACTAGGTTATGTAATTTGACCCCCTCCTGGCCGTAAAGCATCCACACCCTTGTTTTAGGTTTCCCTTTGGGCCCATTCACACTGCATTTTAAGCTGGGCTCCATTTTGATTTAAGTGATGGTCGTTCACACTTCTGTCAGGGTTTCCTGGCGCGAATCGGGGGTCGTTCATACTTGTGCTGGGGTATTCTGACCCGAATTGGGGGGCTGCGGTGTAAATCCCCCTTAACCTGTGGTTTTTTGCCATGGGTTTTCTTGTGGTTCTTTTCAAAAGAACCGTTTTTTGCCAATGGGAACTTGAAAACCAATCCGATCCGATTCCTTCATTCCTCCTCCTCTCCCTCAGCCACCCCTGTTCTTGCCTCCCTCCAGCCACCTCCATTTGCCACCCCCATTCTCATCTCCATTTGCCCCCGTTCTTGTCCTTCTTCCTCCTCCGCCTTCCTCTTTCACCTCCCCCAATCTTGCCTCCATTTGCCCCCTCCGTTGTTCTTCTTCTTCCTCCTTCGCCACGCCCGATCTTGCCTCCGTTCTTCTCCTTCCTCCCAGTTACCCTCATTCCCCCCCCTCCATTCTTCTTCCTCCCAGCCACCTTTGATTGCCCCATCCGTTCTTCTCCTTCCTCCTCCTCCTTCGCCACACCCAATGTTGCCTCCAATTGCCCCCTCAGTTCTTCTCCTTCCTCCTCCTCCTCCCTCCTTCGCCATCCTCGATCTTGCCTCCCTTTGCCCCCTCCCTTCTTCTCCTTCGCCACCCCCAATCTTGCCTCTGATTGCCCCCTCCATTCTTGTTATTCCTCCTCTTCTTCTCCCTCAGCTACCTCCACTCTTCCTCTCCTTCCTCCTCCCCTCTTCTGCCAGGATCATGGCATTTTATCTCGTTGCCAAATGGGAATGGAATCCTGGGGTAAAATGCCATGATCGTGGCAGATCAATGCCACGGGTAGAATCGATCCTGTCAATCAATACCACGGGGAGATTCGATTGTGGCATTTTTGGGAAATAACCCAGTTCCCACACCAGGTTATTTTTTCATTGTGAATGGGCCCTTAGATTTCTCAGATCTAGTGGAAGAAGTTTCTTGTTCTTCCCTCTTTTTTTGCCATCTTCTATTTCTCTACCTTTACTATGATAATAGTTCTCACTGTCCATGCACACAAGTCACTTAAACAGTTGTATTCAGGGTTCTTATTCTGTTTATGTCATATTTTACTTTTGCTTCTTGTCTGTCCTTAAGTGCCAGAAGAGTATTATCTGTCATCCATTGAGCCGTCTCTTTAGTTTTGGCTGCAGATAATGCCCTTTTGCCTTCCTCCTTGATAATGTCCTGGCTTCAGTCCAGAATTCTTCTAGCTCACTGTTAATCAGGCTTAATAGTGCAGATCTATTTCTTTACAATCATTGGGGATGTTCTTCAGGTTGTATTTCTGAATGAGAGTTGGTATAGTATTTTTCTTTAGTGTTACTCTCATTTTTGATGCTAATATTTCATGATCTCTGCCACAATCTGCTTCCGGTCTGCTTCTGTGCAGGCGATGCCCATTACACTGTCTCTTCTTTGGTTGCTGTGTTGGCTTCACGTAATCTTATCAGTCACTCCCCTACTTTATTTCTTGATCATAGACTAACTTTTCCTACGATTTTTATTCTGCTCTGTTTCATACTTTTACATTCCGATTGCCGATGATTAACAGAAACTCTTGTTTTGGTGTGTAATCAGTTTCCTCCTGAACTCCAGCATAGGATATTTCAATTTCTTCTCCCTCTGCCTTTGTATTTGGTGCCTAAATTTTGATTATGATTTTATTTGAAGTCATATATAATTTGGTCAGACTTTAAATTATATCCTTTGACTGCTTTTGCTGCATCTCTCCTCTTTATTAATGCCACCCCATTTCTTTTTAAGCTTTTAATGTTTTGAGTAAAACACTGTAATTATCTGACTCAAAATGTTTCATTCTTATTTACTTTTGCTCGCTTACCCCAAGTATTTCAATGTTTATATGTTTCATTTTTTGTTTTACTTTATCTAGCTCTCCCTGATTCATGCCTCTCACATTCCATGTTTCTGTAATATGTGTTGTACAGCCTTGGACTTCCCTTTCATCTCTGGGCATCTCAACAGCTGAATGACTTTTCGGCTTGAGTCCAGTTGTGTCATTAAGCCACAGTGCTACTCATAGCTCTTTTCTGCTGTACCCCAGTAGCTCATTGAGTGCCATTCTACCATGGAGTTTCATCTTTCTGCACTATCTCATGTTTCATTTTGAATTATCTCATCATAGTGTTTTCATGGTAACAGACATTCAAAACAGGTTTTCCTTTCTTCTTTTTGTGCAGTAATAAGAAGTGTTAGCTATGGTGCCACTGCTGATGTCGCTGAGAGATCTTTTGCCAGAGCCACCCTCCACTACTGCTGCTACCCAGTAGCTGTTTGGCATATTTAATCTGACTCCACAGGAAAAAGCTGTCTGACATGGGAGGAGCAGCACTGCTGCCTTCAGCATAGCCTCTTGCCTGACAGGACAAGTAGTATCTTTGATAGTAATACACTGAGAATTTATCTTCCATGTTGTCAGTTACTCACTTGCTTGATGAAGTTTCATTCCTTGATATCTTCTTGGTATATTTTTTTTCTTTTGAAAGAACAATGGTATGACACCCACACAAGATTATGTATCATTTAAAAAATAATTTCAATTGTTGTTTTATACAGGAGATGGAATACTTAATATAGAATTACATTGAACTAATTTAATTCATTGGGACTAACATTGTTTTACTTTTATGTTTTGGAATAGGTTTTAAATATAGGAATAGCTTTCTTTCTTTTAAATTTTGGAACAGACCTGTTTTCTACTGAGTTATTTTGGGGAAATTTTTAGGAAGAAGATGAAGAAGTCTGGATCTAGAGTTACCAGGCCAGGAAGGACTTGGGTGCAACACTTGTCCATTTGGTTCTTGTTACTGATGTAATATTTTTCAAATGACTGAGAGCAGTTGATTTTGAACGTTCTCACATAAAGACTTAAAACTGAGTTAATTTGCACAACCTTTAAACAGAGGAGTACATGTTATCCTTTCTGAGGTCGACTGTACTGTATCATGGCAGACCAGTAGCTTGCAGCTGTGATCACAGGTGCATGCTATAGTTTATCTGCCACTTTCTTACATATCTACTCTGGTAAGGCAAAGGATCAGTCTGACATGACGGAATATTTCACATGAAAAGGATCAAAAGAGAATCGATAACCACCAATCAAGGGCTTTAAATCTGTTTGGGACATTTAATACTTGGTATTGCAGTGTTACCAGGGTGGCCAGGCTTTATCCTTTTCTCAGACATATCCTAAGTTTCAATCTTCTAAAATTTCATTTTGAACATGATTAAGGCCCAATACAGAGGGCCCTTTGTGGCATGGCAGCAGCGATACTAGGGCTAGGGACCGCACAGGAACTGCACAGTCCCTAACTCTAGTACGGAGTGGCAGCGTAACAATGGCAGCATCCTGTGTACGCGGGCGGCACCATTGTGATGTAAGCGCCACATGCCGTCCATATGGCTCTGTGCGTTGTTTACATCGCGAGTGTGCAATTGGCACATTCATGACGTCGGCCCTGCGGTGCAAAAAGAACCCGTTTTTTCCGGGTTCTTTTTACAGTGGTGCCTCGGGTTACGAAAGTAATTCGTTCCGCGGCCGCTTTCGTAACCCGAAAAGCCTTTGTAAGCCGAATTGCCATAGGCGCTAATGGGGAAAAGCCGCGATTCCGTGCGAAAAAGCCGAAAAAAGCACCAAAAGTTTTTTCGTAACCCGAAAAAACATTCGTAACCCGGAACAATAATTCCCTATGGGATTTTTTCGTATCCCGAAAATTTCGTAACCTGGGTATTTCGTATCCCGAGGTACCACTGTACTCTGGAGGGAAGCCACACAGTTTGGTGGCTGAGGCTTCCCTCTGGAGGGAATTAGACCATAATAATTTTAATAATATAATTTGTTTTATTTATATACCGCTATTCCAAAGATCATAGCGGTGAACAGCAAGTAAGCTAATTAGCAAGTAAGCTAATTAGTAAGCTAATTTGCCCCCAACAGTCTGGGTACTCATTTTAGTGACCTCGGAAGGATGCAAGCCTGAGTCAAGCTTGGGCCCTTTTGCTGGTCTTGAACTCGCAACCTTGTGGTTTTGAGTGAATGGCTGCAGTACAGGCATTTAACCACTGCGCCACCAGACCATGAGCAGGCTGCCCCTTGGGGCAGTCTGTGCCACGCCTAAGAACCATGAATTTATATTTACATTACTATTTTAAACTTTTATTTGATAAGACTCTACATTTGTCTTGAATGTCCTATATTTTACAGTTCCTTGTCCTTCTTAGTAGTGAGGACCTCTTGTCAACCTGAGTGTTACTGAGATGGCCCATCAGTCTGTCTGTCTGTCTGTCTGTCTGTCTATCTATCTATCTATCCATCCATCCATCCATCCACCCACCCACCCATCCATCCATCCATCCATCCATCCATTTATGATGGTAATGTGAAATGTGTGTGGAAATCTTGGGCTGTAGCTTAGCTGGGTTAGTTAACCTGGGTAACACCCTCCCTTTCTTTCATTTGTCACTAGCTTCTGCCTTGTCATGTAGCAATGTATGGATCAGATTGTCCATGTCATTTTCAGTTAGCACTATCAATGAACCTATTTCATCCTGTTTCCAGAATAATCTGTTTTTTTAAATGTACATGAATGTGTATGCACATTTATTCTAAAAATTAGTAATTTTTTGGTAAAATGCATATTTTAATATAAATCTATTATATCGTAACATTCAGAAAAATATAGACACAGATGGATTCCTGAAATAATTTGCAGATCAGAGGGAAGTGCAAATCATGTCAGTTTGCTTTCAAAGGCAAACTGAATGAAATCTTGGAACATATGTACTCTTTCCATTTAAACCCTGTCCCCAATCCATTCTCTTGTCTGAGACCTCATTTCAGTCCTATACTGCCCTACGTTCCTCTTTTATAGTCCTATTTAACCGTAAACTTGTTAGGGAAATCTGCAAAGCTTTAGTTCTCAGTCTCAGTCTCCTCTATCTCCAGC
This sequence comes from Sceloporus undulatus, assembly GCF_019175285.1. NCBI lineage: Eukaryota > Metazoa > Chordata > Lepidosauria > Squamata > Phrynosomatidae > Sceloporus > Sceloporus undulatus. Next base: position 63,391,072 of record NC_056525.1, on the reverse strand, counting down.
TAAATGATCTTGTATAACAGAAGCTCTCTTCCTGAGTCAGTTGATTGTAGTAGTTAGAGTAGAAAACAATAGACTCAGTGTGGGTTACATTTGTCAAGTATAAGTCAGTTCCTTCCAGTCCCCTCACAAGAGTGCCGAGAGACTAGAGGGGATCAGTGTTGCTTTTAGGTTCTCCTGCGATGGACTAAGCTCTTACATTTCACCCCTCTACTGAGAGGAGGAGATGGTTCCTTCTTTGATAAAAGTTAAGGTACAGTAATTAAAATGACCCATGGAATAGTCGACCCAGCTTTTGGAGTCAGTTTTTTTTTTTTTACTAAAATTACTAGCCTTATACGTGAGTATATACACTATTTATCTGGATAGTATCCATTGTGGGCTCCATGTTTTCCATGTTTCTTCATGATTTATAGTGAAGAGGTTGAGAAGTGTTAGATTGACTGAAGTCATATGTGTGAAAATAGAACTGTGGGAAATTTGAGTCTAGCTGGTACCATCAGTACTGCCATTTACTTCTAAAGTGGTTGGTTTTTACTGGATTGATAATTGAAGGGAGGGGTGACGCTCTGAGGTGAAAGATCACAGGGTCACAATAATTAGTATATTCTTATTTTAGTAACTATTACTGCCTGTGGTTAGGAGGGCACATGATTCTACCCCTTGACTGTCTGGGATGTTTATAAAGGAAATTATGACACTGGACAGCCTTTCTTCTTCTTCTGAGTGATGGAGGATAGAATGAGTGACCACTGTTGATACTCATATATAGTCAGTAAGTTATTATTCCTATTATTATTTCTGATGAACACCTATGTAATTTATTATTTACTATTTATTAAAATATTTAAATCCCACTCTTTCTCTAAAGATCTCAGGGTAGTGTATAAAACTGACCTGACTAATTTAAAGCAGAGTAACAATGTATACAGTAACAATCATTTTAAAAGACTAAACCTTCCTGACTTTGGGCAGACTATTTCTTACATTGCATCCATGGCCTTTCCTTCCAGTCAACAGAGCCTACGTCAGCCAAGTTACACGGATGTCGTACACCAACAGTAAATTAAGTGCTACTCTGTATGGCAGCAGGAACCTGTACTTGTATTGCTTTTTAGAAGGTTTGTTCAACCTCTGTCTTATATGTGTGCTATAGTTGGTCTCAATGCTTAAAGAGTGGCAGTTACAAATAAGCAGATCCCATACTAATGCTGTTGAAGCAATCAAGTTAACAATATGGGCATCAGTATCCAAAATGTTCATACAGAGCAGCCACTAGAGGTCCCAAAGACTCATACACCAATTATGATTCACCTCCACAGGTAAGGGCTGGGATTGATAGGGATTTCCACCTATACACTCGTTGTTGGTAGTGACTCTGATACTGAAGTTTAAAAAAGCCGCTAGACTGTATCTGGTCATATACAAGTATCAAGTGGATGTAGTAGGATACAAATGTTGAGTCATGATGCCCTAAAATGTGCAAATGACATGACGCAAAAGTCACTGGAGTTCTCAGCACTATTCATCAATGATCTCAATTTATTGATTTACCACAGATTTTGTTGAGGAATATTAACTAAGAATACTTTATTAATTAAAATGTTCTTAACAGAAACAAGCGTTTATTTTTAGGAAGTGGAACTTTCTTAACACTGTTGACTTTTTTCCTGCTAGAAACTTTGAACCAAAATTGTTCTCCAGTTGTTGCCCAAAAGAATGCTCAGAATTTCACATGAAAGATATTACTGGTTCTGCAAAATTCAGAAGGAATATAGATGTACTCCTTGTCTACTTAGTCTGTAGTCTTTGTGACTACAGAGCTCAGTGCTAGCAGAATAGCAGAGCTGTTGTTATTTTCTGTCTCCCATTCTTCCTCAAAATTTCTGAATGTGGGTGATATGTCACATGCCTCTTCCTCAATGGAAATAGCCAGTAATAAGTGGTGATAGGGGGCAATGAATAGAATGATTATGACATCACCAGTATGCATTGTTTTGATCTAGATATTGCAGGGAAGAATGTGGAATGGAAATAAAGAGATAATAGCTCTCAACCTGAATTTATGCTCATTTTGCAGCCTTTTTCATATCCCAAGCCTGCCACCTTTGCTGGTGGTGTGTACATGTGCAATGACCTCCATCTTGGCAGCATCTCTGGTGATACCCAAGTTGAAAGCAGGACACACACGTATATATTTATATAAGTGTGTGTGTGTGTGTGTGTGTGTGTGTGTATACACACATGTCCTGATTTCAACTTGGGTTTCCCCAGAGATGCTGCCAAGATGGAGGTCATTGCACATGTACACACCACCAGCAAAGGGATATTGGGATATTGAAAAGGGATGGAAAATTAGCATCAATTCAGGTCTAAAGGAGGAACAGAAAAGGAAGGGGAAAGCCCAAGTGAATGGAAAGTGACAATTTTAAATAGCTATGTGGAGGGACTCTCCCTTCAGGCTAATTCAATTTATCGGTGAACAGCAGGTTACCTTATTAAAGCCACGTGGGTTTAATTAACAAAGGAAAGTAATTAGTATGTGCTCTCCCAGAGATAAAGGTCCCGCCTCTTTCTGGCTGAATTGTCTCCAAAGTCTGCTGGAAATGGTAGAGACCTAGTAGAAGAGGGTATGGAGATGGGGAGGCTTCCTTCTGTACCTTGGGATGTCCCTGAGAGCCAGATCCATGCAATGATCTTGGCAATGTTTGTTCTCATTTTCTGTCTGTTGATATACATCTGGCATAAAACAATGTGGTTATTTGCCTGCTGTTTTCCCTTCAACTTCACATTGTTTTCCCTTCATTTTTCTGGTTTTGTTTGGAACTGCATACCTGCAGTGTGATCTTGGAGTGTATAAACTGTCTTCCTCTAAACCAGGTTTGTCCCATTTATTTCTAACTTCACTACCTATCTCTAAACCTACTGAACTGAATCTGGATAGCGTTGCTTTAAAGGTGGTGGGCCTTCTTCTCTTGATACCTGATGCCCAGCAACACTCATTCTGAACTCATGTCTTTCTGATGGTGGAAGAAATGCATCTTCAGAGAAATGTGATTTAAGAGTATAATCATTGGCAAAAAAAATTCCTGAGTCCAGTTTAGGGAACATTCCCATTATACCACATTAGCCATTTTGAACTCTTCCAGTATAATAAAGGCATGTGTATCTCAATATCCCACTCTGCCTGCCTATACACACACACTTTCCAAACCTCAGCAGGAAAAGTAGCATCAGAACCCATTCCACAAAATAGTTTAGTTTTATATATTCTGTTCTCCTTCCATCAGGAATGACTGTAATTTCCATGTAATAAGTGAGACGACTTTGCATTATTCCAAGATTTTCCAAATAAAGTCCTGTTGGGAGTTTTCCACTTACTTTGTTGTTTTCCAATGAGAGTTGGATTAGTCCCATGCATCTCATGTATTGGAACAATATCTATGAAATACAATTCTATGAAATGCTTTAAATTTAGAAAGATTTGATGGTGATAGGGGGAAATGTTGGTAGCCGGGAAAGAACTTTTCATTCCCTAATGGACCTTAATCTTGGAAATGCACCGTAAAACTGCTGTCTCTGAAGAGTTTTTGCCACATGTTGGAATACAGAGCTTTCTCGAGACATATTTTCCTTCTTCTCAACACTATCATGACCACCTTCTTTCCCTCTCAGGCCTTCATCATACCTTCCTGAATAAACTTGCCTTTCTGCGGAAGGAAGGGACAAGCCATCGTCTCCATTAATGAGTTTAACTGAAAGTGAAAAATGCAAAATCAGAGCTGATATTAACAGCAATAATTCATCAGGGCTTCTTTTGAGCCAACAGCTTTTTCCAATAGCTTTTTCAGGAAGGAAATGCAGTCACCAAATGGAAAATATCTTGAAAGAACAAAGGCAGTGAGGGTGAAGTCAGATTCCTGTAATCTGTGAGTGTCTTCCTTTATTATTTGTGTGTGTATGCATGCCCATCTCTTTGACTTTTTCATCTATTGTTTTTGTCCCCCTGCTGCTTCTTTTCCTAGTGTTTATGAACTGTGTGTGTGTGTGTGTGTGTGTGTGTGTGTGTGTGTGTTGCATGGCTCTGTCTTTCCTAGTCTCATTCTGTCATTGCCTGTTTATCTTCCCTTTCACCTTCACTCATTCATGGCCTGTTTTCTCTCTTACGTTTTGTTTTTCAATCTCCTTTCTCTTTGCCCCCCTCCACCACAATCCTGTTCCAGCCTTTCCCAGTCTCTACTCTGTTTGTTCCTGTGGCTTTCTCAGAGTTAACAGAGCGTGCCCTTCAGCCTCCCTCCCCACCTTTTGTGTTGCAAAAGAACTTGTGAAAGTTGTAGACATGAGTCAGGAATAGCTCATAACTCAGCAGCCTCTCTCCCCTCCTCTTGCCCCAGCATTACAACTGGAGGAGGATCTGAATGAGGGGAGATATGGGATTAAGCAGACTCTCTTTGAAAGGAAGTTTATCTAACAGTGGAATGGTGTGGATGAGATTTACCAGGAGGGTTTTTCCTGTGTGTGTGTGTGTGCACGCACACGCGCGCACTCACACACACGCCTGGATAATGTATTGGTAAGAATGAAGGATGTATAGAGCAAAGTTCCTTAGGCCAAAGTCTGCTCTTCCTGAAGAAGTATGAAGAAGTGATGGTAGGATGTGTGTCAAAAGAATTTGAATTCTCACTTATGAGCCCTGCTGTGGTACAGAATTTATACATGAGTAGCAAGAATACTTCTCTAACTTCTAATGGGAGCAAAACCTAAATGCTTCACTTTCCCCCCAATTTACTTGCCAGGGCTGTAAAGTCTGCTTCCCAACCTTGCTCCCAACCCACATTTAAAAAAAACCACCCAGCTCTTTTGCAGTCTAGTCAACTGATCCCCGCTGACATTTTTTTTTCCTTTTGCAAGGGTATAAGATAAGGGCATGAGACTTAAATCAATTGTACAATTACATATAGAACTCGGGTAGAAGCAATTTCGATGTTTGGAGAGAGTATTAAAATTTTCAGGAATGCTGTGAATTGTTAGATTTCCCCTTCAATTACCAGGGGTGAGAAGTAAAGATGGGTGCAAGAAAAATGTCCTGGAGTTGGGTGTAAAAAAAAAAAAAAAGCAAACGCAACCTGGGACTGTGCTATGGCAGAGGTCTCAAGACTGAACGTAGTAGTGGTTGACAGGAAAAAGTTTCCTGACCATTGGTGCTTGGCTAGCACCTCACTGCAGCCTACAGTGCCCAGCATGAATATTAAGGCATGCCAAAACTTTTTGTTTTGATTGTGCCATTTATTAAGATCTACAATGTCAAATATCAGCATTTTGCCCACGTTTTAACTCAAAGCTTAGTTAAACAAGTTCAGCTTGCACCTCTCTTTTAAAAATTAGTGTATGTATCCTAATTTGGTCTTGTAATGCAGTTTTGGTAAACAGGACTCAATTGGCTGCCTGCCCTCTGACTTCAGGGGCCCCTGCCCCCTATTGAGGGATTGGCAGATTTTAGCTGATAAGATCTACCTTATTTTTCACTAAAAGCTTTGAGGTCTGCCAACCAGACCCAGGTGCACAGTAGTAGCTCAAGAAGGCAGACACAGAATTGCCAAACATGGTGTGTGTGAACACATGCTCAGCCTAAGAGTTTATTTTCTGTGTGGGCACTGGAGCCTTAGTCCTTATACACACAACCCCCCCCCCCTTTTCTTTTCTTTTTTTTTAATTTCTGCAGTCTTAAGAAGACAAAGAGCCTTTTCTCCTGATACCATAAAACTATTGGAAGTCAGAAGCCTTTGCTGATCTACTGCAAATAACCTAACTCCTGTCCACTCCTGCCTTACTGGATCCAGAATTAGACCCTAGTTCATTAGCTTGTGTTCAGCATCACATGTAGGTGGTAGATTCTTAAACTTTTGATTTATTTCTGGTGTGCTCAACTTGAAAGCAGGATGTTTCCTGCGAAATGATTCACGAAGTTTAAGCTGTCTGCACAGTCCACACTGATCCCTGTCACCTTTGTAGACTAAAGGGAGTATAGCACAGACTGAGGTCTAGCTTGTATGTCTAAGCAACATGGACTGGAAAGCCGTGATATAATGGACCTGCTTTCCCAAAGTATAACTTTATAGATAAATGTGCTTCAATTATCCAAGTGCCTATTTTAAAAACATGTTCCATTTATCACTGACTATAGTGCAACATTCAGAATATTTCTGATTTAAAACATAGTTTTTGTTGAACAGAGAGAAGTGGAATAGAATATCTTGCATACAATTGTAGAACTTAAAATAGGCCTGACTTGTTGAATTTATGTTTTCTAAATTCCAGTGTGAAATGATCAGATACATACCACTTAGACTGCAACATGGATTGGAAAAATCCACATTTTCAATTATCCTCCAAATTTCACAATTTTTCAAATTTTGCAATACAGAATGTTGAGTTTTTCTCTCAAGAAGTACCAATAAGCATTCAAGTACTGTATGAATATTTTACCATAAATTATTTTTGAAGTATCTACTTGACAAAAAGGTTTGTGAAAAAACGCATTCAAAATTAGAAAATTAAGTTCATATTTATATACATTATTTATACTTTGTTTTCTTCAAACATCATGCTATTGCACAAATGGGATGGAAACGAGATATGGTCGTATGCAAAATCAGGACAGTCTGAAAACAATGGCCTGTCTGTTTGTGGCTTCATGAATAGAGCATCATCTTTCAGTCCATGGACCATCCAAATGAATGCCTTTTATCGAACACCTGAGAGATGATAATACCACAAGCATTTTAGTGTGTGGTCATTGGAAGTCAGGAAAAGTACCGTAAATATAGTGTGGATTATATGAGATTTCAAATGAGCCAGGAATAAATTAACAACTGATACCAGTTTTTAAATCATTCTTGAATAGGTGATTTGCAGCATATTGCGATAACTAATTTATTTTTTACATTTTTAGGTGATCAGGTTTTTGCAGTAAGACATTAAGCGTTGTTGCCTCTTACTTACTGTATATTTGCTTAGAATTACTATCCTTAATTTTCTTTTAATCTTTTAAATATTAAGGTAATCAATTTATTTTTATTAAATATTAATAAAATTCATTTTAACTATTGGCACTTCAATATTTCCATTCCTTTTTCCTCTACCAATAATGTACAAGATTAAAGGGTACAATCTTTTCTTGTCTATTCACAGGTGAGTATTACATCACCTCTCCTTGATTTCTTACGTTTTCTAATGTGCTATTTTCCAATTGGGTAGCTTCAGTCATAGGTTCAGATCAATAGCTGCTCCTGAAATTTTTCCTCCCAGTACAAGATAATCAATCTTTGAAGTGTTTGCAGCCATGATCTAGCATTTCTGAGAAACTGTACAAATCAAGACTATAGTCATCATGTCCATGAGTTAGAGTAACTAGGGCTGCATCCACACTGCAGAAATTATCCAGTTTAACGTCACTTTAACTGTCATGGCTCAATACTGTGGATTTCTGAGAACTGAAGTTTGATGTGACACCAGAGCTCTCTCACAGAGCTGATTAAATGTATCACAAAAACTAAGGTTCACAGAATTCTGTAGCACTGAGCCATGGAAGTTGAAGTGGTGTCAAACTGGATTATTTCTGCAGTGCAGATGCAGCCTAGATGTTCCAAGTGTTTCCACCAGCTTTCTGATCCTTGGTCTACAGTACAGTATCGCTTAAGTCGACAGGCAACTTGAAAGCACATATGCAAACACAAATCAAGGATTCTTGGTTATAGTTCAAAGCATTTGTGACATCAAATGATTCAAAATTGCCAACTGCGAGATATGCATCGACCTCGCAAAGGGCCTTTTCCATCTCGGCCTCACAAATTTGGAACACCCTTCCCGATGAGCTCTGCTCCATCACCTCCCTGGATCTCTTTAAAAAGAGACTCAAGACCTTCTTTTTCCGTCAAGCTTTCCCCCATGTGCCTTGATATGTGTGGTTTCCCCCCTGATATGTATCTTGTACCATTGATTATCAACTCAGCTGGCTTTGATATGGTTTTTATGGTTTTAAATTGCGATTGAATTTTTATTGTCAAGTTTTAATGTTATGTATATATCGTGTTGTTATTTTTGATTATTGTATTTTGTATTCTTTGTTGTGCACCGCTTTGATCAGTTTTGGAAAAGCGGTATATAAATACATTTTTATTATTATTATTATTATTAAAATAAAACTCCTTTGATTCCTTTTTAAAATTATAATCCTTTCAAGAGAGGTGTGGCTATTTAAGAAGAGATTCTGTTCATCCATAGAATAATTTTAGTGGCATGCCTTCATTTTTCCTTTGTTCAGATGGCTGAAACACTGTTTAGATATTTAGGAGAGTGTGTTTCTTCTTGAGCTTTGAAGTAGCTCTGTGTGAAGGTTCCAAACAAGTGACAGCAGTGATCAACTAACTTGAAATAGTTAAATGTTAGCCATCTTTAAGTTCATTGTGTTATACTTGTTTTGATAACTTATGGTGACTTTATGAAGTCTATGTCAGTTATTATCTATCATGTGGTAGATTAATTCAGTTTATTTAAGGAAGAAAATACTAAAGGCTAGCATAACAGCAGGGCCAAAGTTCAAGTGTGTTCACCCATGACGCTCACTAAGATCTTTTATCCTGCTTTGCCTACTGTACAGGGTTGTCAAAGATAAAATATGAAGGATCCATGGGGGCTATACCATGTATGCTTACCTGAGCTCCTTGGGAAATATTTGGGGTATACTGGGACCTAGAATGTCACTTGTACTTGTTCCTGTAGATAAACATAAAAATTGTTTCATGGGCATATGAAAGAGCTACAACTTTTTACAAAACAAACAGAAACAGCTAGAGCTGCATTCCTAAACTCACATGAAAAACAAGTTGCAAGTCTACTAGCTTAGCCAGTCTGGCCAAAGTCTTGAGATTTGGCAGGAGTTGTTCCTGTATTTATCTCCCCCGACCCATAATAATAATAATAATAATAATAATAATAATAATAATAATAATAGGATTTATTTATATCCCACCCAGTCACTGGGTATCCAGGCGGCTTACAACAGTGGGGATAATACAAAGCAATAACAATAAACATGAAAATAATAAAACAATATAACATAGCAATACATAGTAAATCATATAATAATAATTTCATAACAATTCAATAATAACAAAGGATAACACAAAAGATGACATTCAAATCAATAATTATCAAAAGGAAATCCCCATTTCCAACCCCTCATTCAAAGTTTAACGAAGCAAATGCCAATAAACAATGAAATAATAAAACAAATACAGCATAGCAAGTTACAAGATTACAGTTAAGAAGTTACAATTAAAAGATTACAATCTAACACCCTAAAAAGGAGGAGACTAAAAATTAGCAACAAAATAATATTCTTAGTATCGGCCTAGGCTTTATGGGCCAGCGTCCATGCTGAGTTGGTCCGGAGCTGGAGGGGGCCCTTAAGATGTTAAAGGGCCTCCCTCGCTCATCCCACATTCTCCTCCTGGGAATTCCATGGCTGGGAATGAGGAGCCCAAGGCTTTATGGGCCAGTGCCCACGCTGAGTTGGTCCAGGCCTGGAGGGGCCCCCGAACATGTTAAAGGGCCTCCCTCACTCATCCTACATTCTCCTACTGGGACGTCCTTGGCTGGGAATGAGGAGCCCAAGGCTTTATGGACCACCGCCCATGCTGAGTTGGTCTGGGGCTGGAGATGTTAAAGGGTCTAAATTGCATACTTTATGTCCTGGCCCATTGCAGGTGACTTTTTGGGACTAGCCTCAACTTTTTAAACACAAGTCTTTTTTTAAAAAAGCTCCTGGAAGATACTACAACAGGCAGTGATTAATTTCTGTGGTCAGCTCCATTGTGACATCTGGATGGTCACTATGATGACATGATGAATGGAGGTATGCCCTTCCCCACTGAGGTTCTCCTCTGATCTTTGTTCTACAAAACATCTCCAGGGAGGTGAGGAACTCCACCCACATTATATTTTATGCTATATAAAATGTAAAAGATGAAGCCACAGTATATTTAGGATATCTGGATATTGGTATGGGAACCTCAGTTATCTGTGCTGTCCAGATACGGAATAGTCTACCAAATCCAAAGGCTTTTGGCCAGTCTGGATGAGCATGAAGACTCAGTCCTGTATGTACTTGCCAACTGAACTCATTGTTGCTTACCTCTAAGTAGATATACAGCATAGAATTGTGAATTGGTTATAAAACAGTCTAAAACTTTCTGTGCCAATATCTTGAATCGGCCTGCAAAACAAATAAGCCACCATCAGAGCAGAAATAATATTGAAGATATTAACTCAGTACAGCATGTATCAATCTGTTTGTTGCATTGTAAATCCCCAATGTTTGTTGCATTGTAAATCTTGGTACATGTTACAGAAACTGGGGTACAACTCATCCACATGGATACCTTGAAATGCTATATTGGCAACAGATTCCCATGTGTAGTATACAGTAACAATAGGTGAAGTGGTGATTTCTGATGTTACCTACATAGAACTGTGTCCTGTGATGGGAATTTTGGCTTGCATAAAGTAGCCCTAAAACTCAAAGCTTCTGTCATTTTTTGTTTGTTTATATTTACTTACTTATATTTTTTATTTCATTTTAACTTCAAGAAAGTTGGACTGATGTAAAAAGCTGCTCCATACACCCACCTCCTGTTATCCTATTCTAGGATTTGAAAATTGTCAACCTAAGATGCAAAAATAGCAGTTGGGTGGTGGGGGATGTTGTTGCTAGATTTTGCCCACCCTAGCCTTTAGGTCACTCAGTAAGCTTCATAACAGGGTGAGAATTTGAACTGGGGACTCCTGCAGCTGTGCCACTCTAATTCTTGATTCTTCTTTGCAACCAGAACCTGGAAAGTTGCTTTTAAAAAAAGTAAGCCATAACAATTCCAAGGACCCCAAAGATAGTAGCTGCTACAGTTACATACTTTTTTTTTAAAAAAAAGTGCTTTACTTTACCATTTCTAAAGTTATTTTAGCTCAGCTAAAATATTTACATTAAATAGTTTAAGAAAATCACACAAAGGAAGCAGCAAAAGACAGATATCCACTACCATGTAAGGGGATTTAGATGGAACAAGCATGTTGCAGCATGTACAAATATGAATAATATGTGATATTCTTCCTCCACCATGAAATAAGACAACCCCTCCCCCCATATAAAGTTGCAGGTAGAGTCAGAGCCCTCTATATCCACGGATTCAACCACCCACAGCTTGAAAATACAGTGGTGCCTCGGGATACGAAATGATCGGGTTACGAAATTTCCGGGATACGAAAAAGTTGGATTGGCAAAAACTGTTTCGGGTTACGAAATATTTTTCGGGTTACGAAATTCATTTCGGCGCGAAATTCAAATGCTGCAAAGTGCAGCTATAGGCTTTCCAGTGCTAACGGAAAAGTGTTTCGGGTTACGAAATTTTCGGGTTACGAAAGGAATGGCGGAACGAATTAATTTCGTAACCCGAGGCACCACTGTATTCAAAAAATAAAAATTCCAAAAAGCAAACCTTGGTTTTGCCATTTTGTATGTGATACCATTTTACTATGCCATTTGATTTAATGGGACTTGCATATCCATGGATTTTTGTTATCCATGGGGACCTTAGAAACCCCACCAGATAGATACTAAGGGCCCACTGTACTCTGTATGAGAAGCAAAGTTATCAATTATCAAGTTATAGTCATCATATAACTTAGTTATACCTTTATATATTGGGGAAAAGGTTGTAACTTGTTATTTGTAATTAGTTACTTCTAAACTCTGTTCACAATTATATGAACTAGATATGTTTTGAAGATCTGCTGAATAATGGGGTACAGAGAGCCATCTAGATCCTCGATTGAAGATGAAATTTTCTTCAATATTGTGGCCATTTTTAAAATTTCTGGCAATGAGGAAGCAACAGTAGAATCTTGTATTCTTTCTCTTTGTCCATTTCTGAAGGAAGATTGAGAGGGAAATCCACCATCTGAAGATATTTTTTATAACAGAAGAGGAAGGACTAGTACAAGGAAAAAGTAGTAAGTTTGGAGCAAACTGCAGGAAATTGCTTTTCTTTTGTCTGCTGTGGCAGGGAGGGCACTGGTGTGGAAAAGTGTATTTTGTTGATTTGAACTTGAGTGAAATGGGTAATGAAGACAGATCAATACTGGCCCTTCCACATTCCCTCACTCAAGGGAAAAAGAGAGAGCTGCCTATGTGTCTGCTGCAGAGTTATTCTAAACTTAGTCTTAGTGCACTAGGTTTTCTCACTCTGTCTCTGTCTTGATGGTGTTCCTATGTGCTACCCTCTTGTCTTGTTCTTGCTTGGTGTGGTGGGGTATGCAGTTGGGGACAATACAGTACTCATTTTAAATGTGTCCTGCACAAACAGAAAAGCAGTTGGGAGGAAAGAGTAGAGGAGAAGCAAACTCAGGCATCAAGTCCTTAATGTTACAAAGTTTTCAGAACAGCTGTTAGATTGGAAAACAGTTGAAGGAGTAGAAGGCTGATAGTGACATTGACCCCTTTTCTTCTTTACTGCAGCCTGGCACCTCAGCACAGGTGAAGTACTAGAGTATGGGTGCCAAAATATGCCCCTGTGGTTGCCTGCTGCTCCAAGATCTTTCTTGCAGCCTTCCAGAGTGCCTTTTTCTGGCAAAAAGGAGGTGAATTACTTCTCCTAGGGGCTTCTAGGAGCAGTGGGCCACCACTTACATGAGTTGCTGCCCCCCCCTGCACAGTTAATTTTCATAACCATAAGATGTACATAAGTTCACTTCCAGGTTTGTTCAGTTTTTTGGCAGTGGACCAGGGTTTGAACCACCACACAGTCATGAAAACCCAGTAGTTGAACATGTAACACTCTTTCACCTTAAGAGTAAGGCAGTGGGAAACCTACTTTCAGCAGATTTCACCAGGAAAATCCTATGATGATGTCTCCATAAATCAAGGTTGAGTTGAAAGTACATAGGAATAGCAAGAACAGCATCATCAACAATCAACATAGGGCCTTTGGAAGATCTTGGGGCAGTTAAGTGGTTGCCCATCTCTTAACTAGAGCATGGCACATGGAACATTTATCTTGGAATATGCAATTAGATACCCAGACTTAACTGTTAACTATATTCTTCATGCATCTGTATTGCAACTTGCTTGCTCTGTCTAAATCTCTTTACATGGTGCAGGATATTTATTTTACTTCCACACAGAAGATGTATCTGTGTAATGCAAGCAGAATAGCAAGAGTTTGAAGCTAACACCAAGCCAATACTGGAGCAGCAGCATTCAGTATTCTGTATTCCGGTCATGGTCATTCAGTCAGTCATGTGACTTCTTCCTCCTCTGTTCCTCAAAGATGAATTGATATACTAGGTATGCAGTCAGCCTCTGCCTTAAGAAATATTGGTAACCCCCCCCCCCCAGTCTAAAGGCATTTTTACCTAATTCCAAGCAGTAGGGGAGTTCATTGAGCAAGACCATTCAGTTGAAAGCCCTACAGTGTTATGATTCATTAATGCATCTCACCTTGATGTAGATGGAATTTTGACTTCTGGGCACCAAGAGAGGTTTGGGTTTGTTTCCCTCTTCCTTCAGTATTGCAAGTATGTCCTAAGAATCTGTGCTACCAAGTTTTGCTTTTTATTATGTATCTGTATAGGACGTCACTTGTGAACTTTCTCCAAGACACATATTCTAACAGGAGACTTATGTTCCACCCACAGGTTGGCTATACTTTTGTTCTTCACCTTTAACTTAGGTATGGGATTTGGGCTAAAGCATCTCAGAAAAGCATATCCATTCAGATGCACTGTCAAGGCTTTGCTAGGAGGCCTGAGCTGTTAGTAAGCAGTTTCGTGGAATGGCAACAAGCCAGCGAGTGAGTCACTGCCTGCCTTAGCTCAGTGTCTGCCAGATGCCAGTTAAGACACACACACACAAACCATTCTTGGAGAGAGAAATTCAGCCTCTCTGTCTGCAGGCACAATGCTTCTGTTGTTATTAGGAGTGTTAATCTTTAGAGAATGAAGAGCCTACAGTTATTGTGAAAGTCAAAAAGCAGGCCTGGTGCAACTAGTCAGTTAATGGTTTTATGGCAGTTTAGGTTTCCTTTGCTGCTAAATTATAGTTAACATCATTTATTATTTCTGTCTTGTTCAGCTTGAGATGTGCTAAGTGCTGAATTAACTGGCTTAATGCTAAAGCCATTCTTGGCATTACTGCTGGTATAATTCTCATCAAAGATTTAAAAGCTTAGGCCAAAAAATGAAGATCTTTTCAACCTAGGTGAACTAATTTTATGAGAGTTTTGATTTTTTCCTAGAGCACAGAGGCGAGCAAATTGTAGTCCTCTAGATCAGCGGTTCCCAACCTTTGTGGGGCCGCAACCCCTATTGGCGATGAAAGTCCTGCCTGCGGCCTCCCTGATTGGCTGGGAGGCCGGGAAGGGGCAGAACTTTTGGCCGCCTACAAGCCCCAGCAGCCTTTGCACCCAGAAGTCCCGCCCCTTCCCAGCCTCCCAACCAATTAGGGAGGCCACCGGGGGGAAGGGGCGGGGCTTCCGGTGCAAAGGCCACTGGCGCTTGCAGTCCCGTTCCCCTCTCCCCGCAATTGCCTGGCAGCCACGGGGACAAGGGGAGGAGGAGGGAGGCCCGACCCTGTCGTCCTCTCTCCGCGGCTGCCAGGCAGCTAGGGAGGATAAAAGGCCTCCGATCCTGTCCCTTTTACTCCGCGGCTGCCAGGCAGCTACGGAGGGAAGGGGAGGAGGAGGGAGGCCCGACCCTGTCCCTTTTCCTCCGCGGCTGCCAGGCAGCTACGGAGAGAAGGGGAGGAGGAGGGAGGCCCGACCCTGTCTCCTTCTCTCCGTGGCTGCCAGACAGCTACGGAGAGAAGGGGAGGAGGAAGGGGACCCGACCCTGTCCCCCTCTCCCCACGGGTGCCTGGCAGTTGCGGAGAGAAGGGGACGGGGTCGGGGCTCCCTCCTCCTCCCTTTCTCCCTGCAAGTGCCTGCGCCAGCGCCAGCACCTGCGGGGAGAAGGAACAGGAGGCAGACACGTCCCCGTCCCCTTTTCTCCGCGCAGTGTCTGTGCTAGCGCCGGCACTTGCAGGGGGAGGGGGGAGGCAGGGGGGATTCCCAACCTGGCAACCCCTGAGAAAGGGTCGAGTGATCCCCAAAGGGGTAGCGACCTCCAGGTTGGGAACCCCTGCTCTAGATGTAGTCGGCTTGTAAATCCCATCAGTTGTTTCAGGGACGGATGATGGTGAGAACTAATGGCTGTTGCAGTTGCAACAATATCTGGAGGGCAACAGTTTGCCCACCCTATCTGAGAGGCTAATGTGGTATTTTGAAGCATCCCATTTTTAAACAGAAACTGGGGAAAAAAATCCAGGCTTTTGCTGTTTATCTAGAGTGTTTCATCAGTTGCTGCCATATTAGCAGTGCTTGTCTTATATTTCAGTATACCACATTAAATGTCATAGGACCTACACTTGTATGATGTTACTGCTAAGGACTTTTAGGATGAGTTTTGTTAACTATCTTTTTATGGGCCTATTTGGGTTACCAGGAATAGTTACTCCTCACAGTGTTGTTGGTTACCTTAGATTGTGCATCTGTGTGAAATGGACTAAAGCTATTTCTTTTCAGGTTGCTACCCCTGCCTCATACGTTCTGATAAGTTTGTTTTGTTTTTGTTTTGTTTTTTGTATGGTAAGAGTTGTGAAGAAGAAAAGAAATAGATGGATATAGCATCTAGTTATCTAGTAGTTATCTCGCTGTGTGTTTGCATGGAAGATCTGTTTTGACAAATTTTAAGGCTGAATTGTTTTCATTATAAGGAAGTCTTATTAGTATATCTTTTTTGTTTTTAATCAGGCTTGAATTTTGCACTCAACTGCCTATATGAAATGACTTTACATATTAGCTTCCCCATTCTGGATCCATTCTTTCTTAAATGCCTGTGTTTGAACACTCAGCTTGATTAGCAAGCACATGATAAAACACTAAACTTTCTTAATTAAAATGGCCCATGAAGTCCCACGAAAAATGGCAAAATTGTACCCCACCCCTTAGAAAGGTTTTACTTAACAATTCTAAATCTCCCCTGGTTTTTATCTACCACTTCCTATATGAGAGCCTCCTTGCTCTTTGTTGAAGGCCATTAGCTTTCAATATTTTTATTTGTCCATGTTTCCTGAATACAAGTGCATGATGTTTGTAATCAGTTTTGCAAAGAAAAGAAAGGCTGAAGCTCTTATAGCTCAGTGCTCCTGAATTTATCTGATGATGGACCAGCAATCACTTGTGGTTTTCCCCAATCACAAGTGCCATAAATCAGGCTTGGTTCCTTCCAACTAGGGTTGTCATGTCCCAAATCGGGCTGGGACATTTACAGGTTTTGCCCCCCCCCCCCTGCTGCCTCGTCCTCCAGCCCACATGCTTTTTCCTTCATCCTGCTACCTCTGTCTCAATTGGCAGGAAGTGCAGCTGAACGTCCTGCCCCTTCCTGGCCTCCCAACCAATTAGGGAGGCTTCCGGCCGGAGGAAGGGGCAGGACTTCTGGCCTAAAAAAGCCGCTGCTGGGGCTTGTAGTCACCTGCAAGTTCTTCCTGTGACTACAAGCCCCAGCGGCCTTTGCAGCCGGAAGTCCCGCCCCTTCTTCCGGCCAGAAGCCTCCCTGTTGGGAGGTGGGAAGGGGTGGGATGTCTGACCACTTCATCCTGGTTTTGTGGAAGACAGTTATGGCAAATCTACTTCCAACCTATATCTTTAGTTGAGGGATTTGCAGTTCCATTGCCAGATCTCCATAATTTTGTATCACTTCAATCTCAAAGGTGCTGTAGGATTCCTTTGTATCCTTTTTATTTTCAGGCATGTTAACAGCATAGTGTGTGTATGCGTGTGTGCATGTGCACACACCTTCCAGTTGCCTGTGGACTTATGCTGACCCATGAACTTCAAGGGATTTCTTAGGGAAGGACTACTCAGAGTAGGCAACTATTTATATATAGCTGTATCTTTTCTCTTTTAGGTCTGCATTATACTATAGATATTAGTCTCTTTTTGTCTGTTGATCTCTACCTATTAGTAGTGACTGTTCATTGGTCTGATCTTACCAACCAATTAGATAAGACTTTCAATAATCTATCAGTTCAAGGTCACTTATTATCCAGTTGTAAATGAGATTTTACTGGTTTTTCAGCATGCCACCAATTAGATTCAAGTACTTCACTGGCCACCATTATTCTGTCTACCTCCCATCAAGTGACTGCATCAAATATGGCTCAGTATTATTAAATACTATTGCACTCATTAGGTATATATTTATGGTTTTTTCCTTTCCTGGTTAGACTATTCTATATTTATTTTATTTTATCTTATTGTTCATACTTAAGTGGCTAAACATCCACACCTAGCTTTACTTTATTTTCTGAAGACACCTGTCACACAGTATGTTTATTGCCATTCTTTCTTTCAATATACAGGCACCATTGCCTTAAATGTTGCAAAATTTATACAAAATAAAGCATTCAAGTGATGATGGCCGGCATCAATATATTTGTGCCAAATTACTTATTGCATTGACATAGATGTGAGGGTGATCTGGCTGTGACATCTGTCACCTCATTGATCGCCAGGGTTGATTCGGCTGATCTGGCTGGCTAGGCGGGTGTCCCCTTCCTCCCTCACTGCTCCATGTGCGTCCCTCCCGAAGCTGCACACTCGGTGGAAGAGGACGACCATCCCAGATAGAAGGAGTGTACCATTCTTCAGTCAAGGGTATATGATAGCTGCGCTCCCCTGCTAGAACCTCCAAACAAGCTCAAGGTCCATTTGCAGGAGAACGTAGGGTAGTCAAGCTTCCAAGACATAATTTCCTGGAAATGTACTATGGGCCACCAATGGCTGACTCACAGACCAGCATCAATATTTGGACCACCATGTTGAGTAGTACTGTTCTTGTTGCTGTGTGCCTTCAAGTCATTTCCAACTTATAGTAACTCTAAGGCAACCCTATCACAAGGTTTTTGTGATTAAGTTTGTTCAGACGGGGTTTGCCTTTGCCTTCCTCTAAGCCTGAGAGAATGTGACTTGCCCAGAGTCACCCAATAGGTTTCCATATCTGAGTAGGGATTCAAACGATGATCTCCAGAGTCATAGCCCAGTGTCCAAACCACTACACCATCCTGGTTCTCTAACATAGTTCTAATTTCTTATAAACACTGGGCATAGATTTGTCTGCTTGGTTATATCAGTAAGCAATTCACATAGTTTTTCTATGGTTTTGCTGCGCTGAAGATGCTTTTCATGGACATGATGAGAACAAATGGTTTCCATAATGAGATACAGATGGCTTCTATAATATTGAGAGAAACTGAAGATAAAGTGGTGCCAGGTCTGGAGGTACTGTGGGAACAGTGTTTTGAATCATAGAATTGTAGAATCGGAAGAGACCACAAGGACCATCCAGTCCAACTCCCTGCCATGCAAGAAATTTCAGTCAAAGCACCCCCGACAGATGGCCATCCAGCCTCTGTTTAAAAACTTCTAAGGAAGGAGACTCCACTACACTCCAAGGGAGTGTGTTCCACTATCGAATAGCCCTTACTGTCAGGAAGTTCCTCCTAATGTTGAGGTGGAATCTCTTTTCCTGGAGCTTGCATCCATTGCTCTGGGTCCTAGTCTCTGGAGCAGCAGAAAACAAGCTTGCTCCCTCCTCAATGTGAAGTCATTTTAAGTATTTAAACAGGGTTATCATATCACCTCTTAACCTTCTCTTCTCCAGGCTGAACATCCCCAGCTCCCTAAGGCATTCCTCATAGGGCATGGTTTCCAAACCCTTCACCATTTTGGTCGCCCTCCTTTGGACACGTTCCAGTTTCTCAACATCCTATTTAAATTGTGGTGCCAGAACTGAACACAATATTCCAGGTGGGATCTGACCAGAGCAGAATAGAGTGGCACTATTACTTCCCTTGATCTAGACACTATACTTCCATTGATGCAGCCTAAAATCGCATTGGCCTTGAGATCCTACCCTTTTCACCATCTCGTTGTAAACTAGGAAACACGAAGGCTAAAGTCCTAAAAATACTCCATAATGTGAGAACCTATGTATGTACAAATAGATCTTCTTCCCTGCTCCTCTTCCTAAGAAGCCACAACCATTCTCAGTGTCAGCATAGCATTTTAAGAGAAAGGGGAAAGCTATTTGATGTAGACAAAGGTTTGTATGAAAATATAATTCTGCTTTGTTAGCAGCCATCACACTCTAAAAGGCACCGCTTTTGTTTTCTTGTAACGTTGTGAAAACCTCATGTCGGATCGAGAGCTGCGGCCCTCACGACTAATCGCCTCTCCTTTGTGTTTTTAGATTATAGGGGCAATTAGTGTTGTCAAAACCTCTGGCAAGTCTCTTTGCTCTTGACAGGGTGTCAGTCCGACTGGCGCAAAATGGAAGGTGTTATAACTCTCCGGTAATTAGAATGCCTCCGATTTTGAAATTGCCAGCCAATGTGTATCAAGCTGGATGCACAGTGTAGTAGTGGGGGTTGTGGGGAGGGAGTTCAGATGCAGGATGCAGATGAGCAATTAATTACAGGCTCTCATTCAGAGCACACTGCAGGCTGATGAACAGCAAAGGGAAATTAGTGTGATGCTTGTCGCCTAGTGAGTGGCCATCAACTCCATTCTTTCTTGTTCACTCAGAGCTGCTGCCTGAGTTTCTCTGTCGATTTTCATTGCTTATTGTATGTTGAACACCCATCCTATTGGATAGGCAGAAGACAAAATACTATCAGTGATGTACATCAGTGACATACCAATTGCAGCTGCCTTGCTTCTGCTGTGATAGCAAGGCTTTATAGTAATTACTCTGTTACACAATAAGGATACTTCTCTGTTTCTATCCCAGTGGTAGAAACCACTTCTTGCAGATGGGGTGTTAAAAAAGCTTTATAACTTACCTTGGTGGTGGTGTAGTTGCGTGCCTTAGAGCCGACTTCAAGCCTTTTCAGCCCATGAAAGACCTCCAAGTCATCCTATCCTCAGCCACTCTGCTCAGCTCCTTAGACTCATGGCCATGGCTTCTTTGATTGTGTCTAACCATCTGGAATGAGTTCTTCCCTTTTCCCTATTGCCCTCTACTTTCCCAAGCATTATAGTCTTTTCTAGTTAGTCCTTTCTTTTTGTGATACAGTATAGCCAGAATAGGACAAGCTCAGTTTAGTCATCTTTGCTTCTAGGGTGAGTTCAGGCCTGATTTGTTCTAGGAGTCATCCATTGATCTTTTTGGTGGTTCACAGTATTCTCAAAGTTTTCCTCCAACACCACATCTCAAATGAGTTGATTTTTTCCCTATCAGCTTTCTTCAGTGTCCAGCTTCCATAACCAAATGTAGAAATGGGAAATACGATGGCATATAGTATTTAATGATGTATCTTTACACTTCAGGATTCTGTCTAGTTCCTTCATAGCAACCCTTCCAGGTCCTAGTCTTCTTCTAATTTCTTGACTACAGTCTCTGCTCTGATTGATGAAACATGGAAAATCCTGAACTATTTTGATATCTTCCATCATTGTCTTTAAAATTAGGTGGATAGTCTGTGGTCTTAATTTTTGTTTTCTAGATGTTAAGTTGTAAAGCTGCCTTTGCACTTTCTGCCTTGACCTTCTTTAATAATCTTTTCATATCTGTGGTATTTTCTGCTAGTATTATGGTGTCTTCTGCATATCTTAGATTGATGTTCCTTCCTCCAATTTTCATGCCTCCCTCTTCTGAGTCTATCCTGCTTTTTATGTGATGTTCTCTGCATACGAGATAAATTGATAGGGAGATAGAATACAGCCTTGCCTGACATCCTTTCCAATTGGAAATGATTCTGTTTCTCTGTCGCCTCTTGTCCTGAGTACAGGTTATACATCAGGACTATCAAATGTTGTGGCACACTCATTTCTTTAAAAGTGATCCATAGTTTCTTACCTACACTGTTGGATTAGAACCTCTTCCAATATGAGGAAGATGTAGCAGTCTGGATTTTGCTTGGGTGAATCAAAGGCCCCATAGCTTTGATTCATTGACTGTTTCTGGTTGGCAATGTCTCTTCAGCAGCCTAGAAGCAAGCCCAGAGCAGTTAATGAATAACTTCATAAGTTAACACAAAATGACTTCTGGAATGACAAATGAAATTTTGGGCACCTCCCTCAAGCCAGCAACCTGAGTCAACAGATAAGCCTTTTAATATGACCCAAAGGTCAACACGCTCCTGTTTGCTTGAGTTGACAAGACACTAGGGGGTAAAAATTCCCTAGTGGCATTTTCTCTGTTTCAAGAACCATTAAAACTGAAGGTAAGAATGTCTTCTAGGTTGTTGGATTTGCTGAGCTGCTTGTGGTAGGTGATCTGCTTCATGTACCAAGCTGGCAACCTTTCTCTTTCCATGTGAGAATAAGACAATGTTCACTGCCAGGTCTTCAAGATGTTTGCATTGTTGCTGAGTGGAAAGGCACTCATCACCCCTGATAAGTGATACTAATAAAATTAGATGACTTTTTCTTTTTAACTGTTACCAATACATATCTAGGTATGTGGGACACACCTGCCTCAAATATACAGCAAATGTAAGCCCATTTTATGCAATTGGCAGACTGGGCAGTCTGGTCATTTGTTTCTTTAGTCCTCATATGCAAACCAATCTTTTTGTCACAAGAGTTTTTGCTTAAGAATTTATCATCAGCATCTAGTGATAGATTCATGGCCACCTCTCCCCCCAACCCCTACAAATCTGTAGAGATCCAAACTCTTCTCTGCAGCTTTTAGCACCACTCGGTTCCCCCAACCTCTAAACTCTGGCAGGTTACAGACTGCCATGAAAGTACGTAGTCAGTCCGTATTAGGGTTAGGAAGGTGCGGTGCTTCCGCACCCCCTAACCCTAGTACGGACTGAGTCCGTACAAAATGGCAGCGCCCCATCTACATGGGGGCCGCCTTGACGACGTCACAACCGCGCCGCCTCTATATGGGATTTTGATATCTGTGGATGGTCCTGGAACCAAACCCCAGCAGCTAGCCAGGACCCACTATATTTCAGGTGTGGGTTCTGATGTTCTTTGAAGCTAAGACATGTGCTGAGAACTTAAACACATTATTTCATTTTTAAATTCTCCCTCTGCTTAAATATTCCTTTGTGCTTCTTTAGCTGCTTGCTGCTACAGATATAGCATATATGTACAGCTTCTGAGGACTTTATTCAAAGTGAAATAGTCATGTATATAATTGTTACTTGTATCTGAAAACCTGCTTTTTGTGCTTTTCCCTCATGATGTAGTGTGTGTGTGTGTGTAGTAATACAGAATAGATGAACCAGACTTAATTTTGTTACACAATTTTTGGCATTAAAACAGGAATGACAGCTTTGTTGTCACTGTTGTTAGCTGCCCTCAAGTCAACATGGACTCATGATGACCTTGTGGATGAGGTATCTCCAAGCCCCCCCCCCCCATCCTCAACTGCTCTGCTTAGGCCTTGTAGATTCAGGCCTGTGTTCTGCCTAATTGAGTCTAGCCATCTGGCGTGGGTTCATCATCTCTTTCTGCTGCCTTCTGCATTATTGCTTTTTCTAATGAGCCATTCTTCTTCATGATGTGGCCAAAGCACAACAGCCTCAGTTTAATCATCTTGGCTTCCAGGAAGAGTTCAGGCTTGATCTGTTCTCGGACCCATTTGTTTGTCTTTTTGTCTGTCCATGGTATTCTCAACACTCTTCTCCAGAACCATATCTCAAATGAATTGATATTCTTTTCATCCGCTTTCTTCACTGTCCAACTCTCACATCTGTACATGGTGATGAAGAATATAATGGAATGAACATGTGCTAAGGCATGTGCTGAGAACTTTTAGTGCACTGTTGTATGTCTTTACTCTTTAGGATCTTACCTAGTTCTTTCATTGCTGCCCTTTCCATTCCTAGTTGTCTTCCTATTTCTTGACAGTAGTCTCCTTTCTGATCAATGTTTGATCCAAGGTATGGGAATTTTTTTTAACTATTTTGATCTTTTCATTGCATAGTTTTAATGTATGTAGATCCACCATTGTCATTATTTTTGTTTTCTTTATGTCCAGTGACAAACTTTCCTTTGCACTTTCTTCCTTACTAATTGTTCCAAGTCCATGATGTTTTCCACTAGTAGTATGGTATCATCCGCATATCTTAGATGGCTAAGGGATGAGTATCATGAAGATGGGTGTTTTTAGCACCTGAGTGTTCTTCTTCAGAAATAGAACTTTCAAATGTTTCAACACAATACGTTGCCTGAATTATAGGTCAGCTAGAGTCAGTAACTTCAATACTCTGTTCAGAATTTTTTTTATACAAGATCTTTTCACCCTGAACCTACAATAGGCTTCACTCACTTGGATTATTCTGTAAGCTTACTGACATGAACAGACCCTCCAGCATCTTGCCTGTGCCTTTTTCCTGTTTTCCCTTCTAGGAAGGGAATGCGGATAAGCCTGTTGTGACCCCATGGTGTGGTATTATTAAACCATCCAGATTACTCCTGCCTGTGTGGGTTTTGTTCCACTTCATTTTTCTCGTAGACCCACAACAGAGGAAAGGAGCAAAGAAGGCTGGAATAGGTTGCCTAACTATACTTCTCTCTGCCTTTCCATTTAATAGTAGGGTAGTAGTGTTTTTCACAGCCATTTATCTACCTAATTGTCCCCCTTCTCTTCCTCCTGCCATGTAGATGTAGATAATCACCACTATGGTTAATAGACTGAAGAAATTCCATGATAGGGTGGATCAGAACTTTATGTACACATGCAGAACCACACGTAAAAGGTATCTTGTTGCACTAATTCTTTAACACTAAACCATCACACCTAAAACTGATTAAGGGGTTTTTTTTGGTGGGGGCCAGGGGAGTGCTGTTGGCTTTAAAGATGGTAATTACTAATAAACTCATGACAACCAGCCTTACGTTTGATTACCCCAAAAGTCCAAAATGGCAACATTTACAAACCCGCGGGCTGCAGGTTGCCTACCCCTGATATAACTAGTACAGCATATTTAGCCTAGCTATTTGCAAGTGTAGATAAGTGAGAATACCTACGGTCAGTTTTATGGCAATTTCTCAGGCTATTGGTGAATTTCTAGGTCCAATTCAAGGTGCTAATATTGACATTTCAAGCTCTTAAGAGCCTGTGATCCATTTATTTTAGCAAGGCTTGTCAGTCAGTGAGATACTGGTATCCACACTACCAAAACCAAACTCAGTTCTGTGGATTAATCTTTCCCCAAAAGTGAATGTGTGCACTTCCCTCTGTCCTATATTTCTGACACTTATAAAAAGGCTTTGAATCATAGGAGAAGGAATTGTGTCATTGTCTGGAATGTAAAGGGAAATTATGCTGTTGGATTTTTTTAGTTTTTATGATATTATTATAGCAGGATGGGTATTTTATATGTTGTGCACTGCCATGAGCACATGTGGAAATTCCAGGTATAAATATTTCAAACAATCTGACATCAGTACTTGGATTTATATACATATACATTTGAATCCTCAGCTGAGCTATAAGACAACAGCTAGAACAGAGGTTTGTGGTTGGTTGATCACTTAGCAGTGGTTTGTGGAGAGCGGGCCATTTTCATTGTGGTTCTTATAGCTTTCCCTGTTTTCTATTTTCAGTCTTTTTTTTTTAAGAGGAGGCATACATTAAGAATATTTACAGGAGTTAACTAAAATGGTGTGAGTTATTAAGATAAAGTTATAAATGATTTGAAGCCATAAGAACTACTGACACTAGAGCATGGATATAATTCTTTGCTAAGAATTTTCTAATTTTCTTTCTCCTGAAAAAAAAAAAGTATCTGAAGACTATAGTCTTTGGGGCTGTACAGACCGCCCCTGTAGCCGCCTCAGTCTGCACTGGATAAGGGCTGCGGCAACCACACACTGTAGCCCCAATCTCTCCTTTCCGCGGTAAATGTTCCAAACGATGCTGGTGTTGGGACTTTATTCTGTGAAAAAATAATAAAAATATTTTCTCAGCAAGTAATAATAGTCATAATAATAATGTAAAATAATAAAATAAGTACCACTGCCTGTGTAGAAATATAAACGCAACAGAAAATGCTGTTTTCTGCCCCACTCCACCCTTATTGGTGAATTTTTTGGAGAATAAATCCCAAACTGTGCAAATTTAGTCCAGGACACTTCTCCTCAGAGATTCCTGACGCTCAAGAAACATATATTTACATTTTTGAATATTTTTGAAAATGCTTTCCATCCCTATTTTAAAGCTTTTGTTGTGAGAATGATGCTTTAACGCTGCTGCTGCTGCTGCTGTTGTGTGCCTCCAAGTAATATTTGACTTTGGGCAACTCTTAAGGTGATTTTATCATCGCGTTTTCTTGGCAGTTTCTCCAGAGGGGTTTTCCATTGCCATCCTCTGAAACTGATAGAGGATGACTTGCTATAGGTCACCCAGTGTTTTTATGCTTGAGCAGGTAATCAAAACCTGTTGTCCAGAGTTGTAGTCCCGCACTCAAACCACAAACCTCGCTATCTCAGCCTGCACATTTTATTTAGCAGTATATTTTACATACCGTAATTAAGAAAAAAGCAAACATGGGTTTATTATACGTAAATGAAATAAAACATGTATGTGAGAGTCAGGGTGGACTCAGCAGAAGCCAATTGAGAAACACAGGTGTAAGTGGTATTACAATTAACAAGTCCTGAATGCCAAGGACAAGAAATGTAAAGTGGATAATTGACACACCTGACATTGTTTAGTGGTCAAGGCTGTGAGATGTGAAATCATTAATTGTAGGATGAACCAGAGAACCATGCGAATGATGTACCGCCTACTGGGTGGAAACAGACAACCGTGTGTGGTGGTCCTGCATGATTGACTATAATGACTACTACATCCAATGTATTGTGTGGGTAGTGTGGGTTGTAAGGATGAGTATTGTTGTATTGGATGTTTGGGCTGTATATAGTAGAATAAAGTAGATCTTTTATTTAAGACTACTGAGTTGTCTGGTGTCTTGGGTTGAACTACAAGAAACCAGCTGGATCCTGAGAGGTGTGAAGACTTCTGTGGAAGCCGAGTGAGAAGGCTAGGAGAATTTGTCGGGGTTCTAGCCTATTCTCTTAACTCTTCTAAAGCTATCACCACTGGCCAAACTGGTAGCGCGGTGCACAACCAGGTGGTGCGTTCAGCAGCAGAAGTGAAGAGCTACAACTCCCATCCATCCCTGACAATTTTATCATAGAGTTTTCTTGGCAGGTTTTCCACGGGGTTTTCCATTGCCATCCTCTGAACTGATAGAGGATGACTTGCCTAAGGTCACCCAGTGTTTTTTATGCTTGAGCAGGTAATCAAAACCTGATGTCCAGAGTTGTAGTCCAGCACTCCAAACCACAACCTCGCTATCTCAGCATGCACATTTTATTTAGCAGTATATTTTACATACCGTTAGTTCCTTCTGGGCATTCTTGAATGTGGAGGAACCACAACAATTGTATATATATGTAATACACTTGTTAGTCCTAATCAGAGTAATCCACTAATCACAGAATTTACTTAAATACTCTTGTTTAACATTTTGCTTACTAACATATGTCAAAAAAATTTTAAAAGAGGAAAAAATATCCTTGAAATTTTCAAATAAACATTTTCCTGAAAACCCACTTCATCATTCCTGCACTGTAACAAGATGATTGCTGTTCCTTTCTTTTTAACCATCTCCCATAGAAAAAAACGCTCCTTTTCTATTAAAGATGAAGCATTTTGATCTCAACTGAAGACTGTACTCAGTTTCACAGTTGGTATTCCTTTCCTTGCTCGGGTGAACAGGTTCAGGAAATAGTATTGCTGTGAGCAGAGTATGATTGCTATGCCAGTACAAAAGTGATGAACAGATGTATATAAAATATATGGATGGCAAATATTCAATAGTCTGTTGTACTGGAGACTCCTTTACACATGACTTTTACTGCAACATACGTAAATTCCGGCGTACAAGACTACTTTTGACCCTCTAAAACGGGGTCGAGTTGGGGGGGCGTCTTGTACGCCGGTAAGAGCACTTACCTGGTTGTCCTGCAGCTTCCAAAGCCCTCCGGAGGACTTTGGAAGCTGGCCGGGGGTGCCTCCCTGGCTGTGGCTTCCAAAGCCCTCGGAGGAACTTTGGAAGCCGCGCGAGGGGGGCTTCCCTGGCTGCTGGTTCCAAAGCCCTCGGAGGATGCCCTCGGAGGACTTTTGGAAGCCGGCGCGGGGGTGCCTCCCTGGCTGCTGGTTCCAAAGCCCTCCGGGGACGCCCTCCGGAGGATTTGGAAGCCGGCGAAGGGGCTTCCCTTGGCTGCTGGCTTCCAAAGCCCTCGGAGGATGCCCTCCGGAGTACTTTGGAAGCCGGCGCGAAGGGGACCTCCCTGCTGCTGTTCCAAAGCCCTCGGAGGCTTGAAAAGCCAGCACCGCTAACTGCCGGCTTCTCAGGCCTCTGGAGGCCTTTTGAAGCCAGCGTTTGTGGGCATCAGGCCCCTCAACTTGCCTTAGACTAGTAGGCCAGGGCCACTGCCTGCATGCAAGGCATGCTTTGCAGGCCTCAGCAAAGGCCTGGGGTAAATAAATAAACATGAGGAGAGGAGAGAGAGGAGAGAGAAATAGAGAGAGAGGGGGGAGCTAGATAGAGAGAGGGGGGAGGAGATAGTAGATAGATAGATAGATAGATAGCTGATAGATAGATAGGATATGAGATAGATATATAATAGAAGATAGATATAGATAGCATAGATAGATAGATAGATAGATGAGAGAGTAGACGAGAGAGAGAGAAATAGAGGAGAGACAGAGAAATAGAGAGAGGGGAGAGAGGGCGATGTGTAGATAGATAGATAGATAGCTAGATAGATAGATGAGAGAGATCTAGATAGAGAAATAGATATAGATTTGTAGATCGATAGATAGATATATAGATGAGATAAGTATATAGATCGATTGAGAGATAGATGAGAGAGAGGAGTGAGAGTCGAGAGAAATAGAAGTGGGATGGAGATAGACAAACGAGGAAGGGAGATGATAAGATAGATCTAGCGAGAGAAAATAGTAGGATGGAGGGAGGAGCTAGAGAGAGAGAATTAGATAGAGATAGAGATAAGTAGATAGATAGATAGATATATATAGTGATGATATATATATTATCTATAGAGAGAGAGAGAAATATAGATAAAAAGATAGAAGGAAGCGAGAGCGAGAGAGAGGGATGAGATGGATGGAGGGAGAGAGGAGAGCGAGGAGATCGATGATAGATAGATAGTTAGATAGATGAAGAGAGATGATAAGTAGTGATGATGATTATTTATATATAGAGAGAGAGAGAGATAGGTAGATCGATTAGAGCATAGTATAGTAGATAGATGAGAGAAAATAAGCGGAGAGAATAGAGAGTGGAGGGAGATAGACAGAAGAGAGGAGGGAGATAGAGAGAGAAATAGATAGATAGATAGATTAGATAGATAGAATAGATAGTAGATAGATAGTAGATAGTGAGAGAGAGAAATAGATAGAGAGAGAGGGGGAGGGAATAGAGAAATAGATAGATAGTATAGATAGATAGATAGATGATAGATAGATAGATAGATAGATAGTACCGGTAGATAATAGATAATAGATACCGTGTTTAGATTAGATGCGAGAGAGAGAAATAGCGAGAGAGGGGGAGAGAGAGGGGAGTAGAGAAATGATAGTTGATTAGATAGATGATGAATATAATAGAGAGAGAGAAAAAAATAGAGAGAGAGAGGCGGGTGTGAGAGAGAGAGAGAGATATGTAGTAATAAGATAGATCGAAAATATAGATAGAGAGAGAGTGGGAGTAGAGATAGGACGAGAAATAGATAGATTCGCTAGATGATAGATATTAGAGATAAATAGTAGATAGATGATGAGAGAGAGAACATAGAGAGGGAAATAGATAGTAGATAGATAGATATGATAGATAGTTGATTAGATAAGAGTAGATAGATAGATTATTATAGTGAGAGAGAACTAGAGGGGAGGGAGGGAGGGATAGAGAGAGGGAGGGAGGAGGAGAGAGGGATGAGAGGGAGTAGACAGGAGAGGGAGAGAAATAGATCTATGTGATAGATTTAGAAGATGAGAGAGATAATCGATAGATAGATAATAGTAGATAGATAGTAGTAGCTAGATTGAGAGAAAAGAAATAGAGAATAGGTGGAGATAGATATATAGAGAGAGAGAGAGGAGAGCATAATAGCTGATGATTGGAATATATGATAGATAGATAGATAGATAGATAGATAGATAGATATTAGATAGATAGAATGAGAGAGAGAGCAGGAGATATAGCAATGGCATAAGCAATCCAAGATTAGAGAAGAAGTTGGGGTAATTATGTTAGTGTGTTTTATTTTAAATTTTTATTGGGTGTGCATTGGAAGAGGGGGGTGGTTCTTATACGGCAAGTTATCTTAAATCTATATTTTAACTGGAAAAGTTGGGGGTCGTCTTATACGCCTCTTCTTCTAATCCGGAAAACTACGGTAATGGAAGTAGTGGTCAAACCCAATTGTGTTAGTAGAATATTCCGAACCTCCCCCAGTAAGGTGTAATCTGCTGAAGTTTATCTGTAATTTCTGACCCACTTACAAGACCCATGATTTCATGGTGACCTAGTTTTGGAACTGTGCTTGCTCTGTTTTGGCAGCTATGCCAGATCACAGCAATAATGCTTCTTGAAAACTGTTCCTTTCTGGCTATAGTGATCCTACCATGACTGCTGGCTTGCATCTGCAAACAAGGTTGCCTCCATGATGAGGGTTATATTTGTGAAAATTTCACTTCCTCAGCGGTTACCTGCTCACTGTTTTCAAAATAATATTTTTATCCTTTATGATTCTGGATACAAATCTATAATTGAAGGAACCCCAAGGGCCATCTAGTGAACTGCTGTGCAGGAAAAACACAACTTCAAGCAGTTGCGAAAGATGGCTATCCAATTTAGTTTTTAAAGACCTTAAAGAAGGAGTTACATTACAGATATATTCTTCTTTGAATCTTTCTGTTCCCTAGCTTTAATTCTAGCTGACTAAGTGAGATGGTCTCTTTAATGCTGCACTATTGAATTACCCACAGAAGCTGGAGCAGCATTTTGAGTTTCTGCTTTTAATCCCTTTCACTTCTGGTTTTGGCACCTATATTTGTCCCAATGTCGACTTTGATCACTATGTTTGATGCAATTAGGTTGGATACAGGTTTGCATAGACCACTTTACCCAATTCTGAAGAAAAGGGACAGTTGTTTTTTGTTGTTGTTGTTGTTGTGTGTGTGCCTTCAGGTCTTTTCTGAATTATGAAAACCTAGAAAAACACGTGGGTTTCCATGGCTGAGTGGAGATTCAAACCTGGTCATAGTTCAATGCTCAAACCACTATGCTACCACTGGGACTATTGCCATTAATATGTTAGCTTTGAGGTATCACGAGAATCTTTTTACTATGCTACAATATAGACTAATATAGTAGCTCTTCTGGAAACTCTGAGACATGTCCTTGTAAACTTTTAGAAGTAGCACAGGAATTATTGTTTTTCTTTTACAGTAGATTCAGAAAGTAACCATTCTCACAGGTCAGCCTCAGCAACACTATTTCTTTCTGTGGTCTCTGCGAATCACACAAATGGGTTTATTCTGCGCCTGCGCAACAATCCTCGAAACTTCTAGAATCTCTAGGCAGAATAATGTATCTTTCTGCAACTTTTTGGCGGGTAGCTCCGCCCACCCATATATAGGGCCCCTGGTGGCCACTCCTCTTCAGTTCCTTCATTCCGCCGCGCTAAGCAGCTCGAGAACTTCGCTAGCATTTGCTTGCTCTTCTCACCATTCTTTCGGCTTTCCCTTGGACGGACGACTTTCTGTTTACGGCTTGACTTCGGGCTGGTAACGGACTTCTCTTACCCTGGCCTCTTTCAAGCAATGTACCAAGTGCGGGTAAAATCCCCAGGGCCGATGGCCACGACAAGTGTGTCCTCTGCTTAGGTGAGGCACACATCCAGGGCAGTTGTGGCCACTGCAAGGCCATGTCCGCCCAAGCCTCAAGAACCGGGATCGGACACTCAAGGCCGCCTCTACGAGAGGGTTCTCAGCCAGCTGTGGCTCTGGAGCTTCTTGGGGAACGGATGCCCCAAAGCTAAGAAAGAGGGGAAAACCGTCCGACTGGGACAAAAGCGGGCTCGCTCGTCCTCGCCGCCCGCTAAGAGCCGCCGTAAGGGGCCCCCAAGCACGGTCTCAGTGCCTCCGCCTGAGTCAAGGCCAGTACCGTCGACATCGCCTGTTTTTAGCCGGTGAAGACTCCGTCTTACCGGCCTCCCGGACGGTGCCGTCGAGCCCAGAGTCCTTCTCACCAGTCACCTCTCTGTACTGGCAGACAGCCTACAGATTGTGCATGTGGACTCTGATCAGCGGGAGAGCTTCAGGACTCCTACACTCCATTCTCCCCTCAGAGGCCGAGGTCAAGATCTCCCTCGCCCTCGCCAAGGAGACGGCCCCGCTCTGCCTACGGGACCGGGCCACTGCTAGGTACCGAGCCGATGAGGCTCTAGCTGCACACCATGGTGCTCCTACAGACCATGTCGGGACCTCTTCCAGGCGTTCCGGATCTCGTCCACGACCAGCATACGGGACAGTACCTCATCCCGTTGACCCGTCCCGCCTGGTCGGGACCTCCGTGCTCACTCCGATCACCTGTCTTCCGGATGGTGACACCCCCCACCGGGACGACCCTCGGGACATCCGACCCTCTCATCAGACGGCGGAGCCCATCCACCTCGAGGTCCGGTCGGGCTTCCTCGTTCCGTGTTCCCCGTCTCGCGACGGACGCCCCGTTTGTGCCTCCTGGCCCTTCTGTCCCTTCACCCACGGATGACGTTCGGGCCTTTGCAGACAGAATCATACAGATGGCTGACGCCCTCAAGCTGGAGGTCGCCCATCCTGAGATGATGCTCTCGACCGGTGGGAAGGAGGATCCACGGCTCCGCCCCGGCTCCACAGCCCTGGCTTACCTCCCATCCTAGAGAAGATCGCCAAGCATTCTTGGGACGCCCCAGCCACCATCCCGTCAACTTCGCGCAGGATTCAGAACCTGTACCGGGTCACTCCATCGCGCCGTCTGGCTGTCAAACCATCCCAAGCTGAATTCAGCATCGTGGAAGGGGCCAGTCTACCTTCGCCCTCAAAACCTCGTCCTCGCCCATTGACAAGGACAGTAAAAAGTTAGACGGCCTGGCTAAGAAATTTTACGCCTCGGCGCCTTGACCTCAAGATCGCGAAATATGCGCTTGCATGGGGGCCTACGTCCAGTTCCTGGTGGAGAAGATGGACCCCACCATTGTGACTTGCCCGATGACGGAGACGTTATGATGGCGGCTCTCGGGAACGAGATCCACCTGATGGCTGACAGCAAATCATCTCTGCCAGACACTCCACGGACTGTGCGTCTAAGATCCTCTCTGGCTCCATAGCTCTCTGCTGCTATGCATGGCTCCGGTCCTAGACCTCACTCCTCAGGCTAAGGCGGCTATTGAAGACATGCCCTTCGACAACTCGGGCCTCTTCAATAGAGACACGGACGAGAAGCTCAGCTTCAGGTACGGATGAAGACCGCGTAGGAGCCGGTATGTCCTCCGTACCATCTAATCCTCTCGTCAGAGGTTCCTGGTCAGCGCCCTGGCACCCAGGAGGCCAGTACCGTTTCACCCCAGGACCGTCCTTATCACCAGGACAATAACCCTCAGGGCGGTCCTCCAGGTCGCTCCTCCTCATCAGACAGGCGCAATCTTCCCAACCCAGATACCAGCAAGGGTATGGAAGAAGGATGGTCGGGGCAAGAAGAGGTTCTGATGTGTTTCCCGCGCACCTCGTCACCTCCAATAGGCTGCCTTTCTTCAACAACTGAGCCGCCATCACTTGGACTCTTGGGAACTTAACATCGTCGCAGGGCTATGCCCTAGAGTTCTCTGAGCTCCCACCAACTGGAGCCTTCGTTTCAACCATCCCCTCGGACACCCTTTCGATGAAGTGCGCACTCTTCCAGACAAAGGCGCATTGAGCCGTCTCTCCCTCTGAGTTCAAGTGGTGCTTTTTTTCACAGTATTTTCACTGTAACGAAGAAAGACTCTGGCCTTAGACCCCATAATGGATCTTCGAGCCCTCAATGACTTTATTGTCTACAAAAAAATCAGGATGGTAACCCTTGCTTCTATCTTACCACTCCTACAGGAAGGCTACTGGTTCGTGACGCTAGACTTGAAAGATGCCTACTTTCACATAGCGATCCTGGAGGACACAGCAGGTTCCTCGCTTTGCTGTCGGACACCAGGCATACCAGTACAAGTCCTTCCTTTGGCTTTCCACAGCTCACGAGTCTTCCCAAGTGCATGGCACCCGTGGTGGATAACTGCGTCAAAAGGGAATCACAGTCTTCCCTACCTGGATGACTGGCTCTTTGCCAGCATCCTCAAAGGGCACGCTTCTCAACCAGCTGGAATTTTCCCTATCCCTGCTCCAAGCACTGGGACTACAGGTCAACTTCGACAAGTCCAACTTGACTCCTACCAAGCGAATAGACTTTATAGGAGCAACGCTGGCCCTGCAGATGAGGGCATACCTTCCAAAGACAAGGTTCCGGGCCCTCTGTGCATCCCTGATCCCTGCCTGCGCCGAAGACGTCTTCAGCCCGTGCAGTGCAATCGCCATGGGACATTTAGCTCCACCCGTCTACGCCTGGGCAGACTGCGTCTGGGCCCATTCAATCTTGGTTCCTATCCATGTTCGACTCCGTCCGACACCCGCCTACCAAGCTTCTCACCATCCCGAGAGACTGTCAGAGGTCTTTCGATGGTGGCTCCAATCCGACAAATCTGTGTGGGGGTGCCTTCCTACCCCTCAGCTGGACATCTCTCTGACTACGGACGCCTCCCTACAGATGGGGCGCCCACACGCTGGACCTTACAAAAGGACACTGGTCACCGGCGGAAGCTACTCTCCACATCAACGTCTTGGAAATGCTTGCCGTGGGAAAGCACTCAGAGCCTTTCAGTCGGTCCTCGCGGACAAGGTGGTGCTTCTTCTCACCGACAACACCACCGTTTATGTAATACCTCAACAAACAAGGAGGTACAAAGTCGAGGACTCTGTGTTAGCCACACCCGCATTTGGGAATGGTGCATACACAAAAAATTTGCTACAAAAGCATCCACCTGCGGCGACCAGAACGACCTGGCAGACCAACTCAGCAGGTCACCCTCCACTTGACAGAGTGGAGACTACATCCAGAGGTGGTCTCCCTAATCTTCAATCGTTGGGAACCCCCCTCCTCGACCTCTTTGCCTCCGGCTGAACGCCCACACTGAAGATTTTGCTCACAGTACGAGACCCAAGATCGGAAGGGGACGCCTTCCAGATCAAATGGATCAAAGTCCTATATGCCTTTCCTCCGTTTCCCCTATCACTCGGGTCTCTCCAAGATGTTGGCCGACCACACGGATGCAATCCTAATAACTCCGTGGTGGCCCAGACAGCCTTGGTTTGCTCTGCTCCTACAACGAGCGCAGGACCATCTCCGCCAGAGCACCGGCCCGACCTGCTCTCGCTCCACGGCGACAAGTTCACCATCCCGGATGCAATCTCTCCCATTGGTAGCATGGAGGATTCCATCCTGGGACACTTCCATCCGGTGTACAGGATATCATCAGGGCAGCTAGAGACCGTCCACACGGAGGTCCTATGCCTACAAATGATAGGTTCCTAACTTTCTACAAGCAAGGACATTCCACCATCCCGTGTCTCCATCCCTGTGGTCCTAGTTTTCTCATGACCTTGGCAGACACGGCCTTTCTTTGAGCTCTATCAAGTGCTACCTGTGGCTATCTCATCTCACTACCTGTTTCGGACAAGCCTTCCCTGTTGGTGATCCTCTCATAAGGAGTTTCCTCAAGGGATTCAACAATTTGCATCCACCGATTCTAGACCCTACGCCACAGTGGAGTCTAGATACCGTCCTGGCACATTTGGTGTCCAAGCCCTTTGAGCCCTTAGCTACCACGGACCTGGAATCCTCACTTGGAAGACGGCCTTCCTGGTAGCTATCACGTCCGCCGTCGGAGCTGGTGAACTGTGTGCTCTGAGGATGGACCAGCCTTTCCTCCGTTTCCATAAGGACAAGGTGGTGCTCCGTACAGACATTACTTTCTGCCAAAGGTAGTGTCTGCTTTTCACATCAACCAGGACATTGTTTTGCCGACTCTGGCTCCTAATCCGACCACAGACTCTGAGCGTCAGCTATGCCGGTTGTCACCGCAGAGGTCTCAAGTGGGTGGTCAGTACCATCACCTCTGCTACGAACTGGCTAGAAAGCCTCTACCAGGTCCGGTAGAGCCCATGCAACTAGGGCAGTAGTGCATCCTCAGCTTCTTGACGGGGATTCCCCTTGAGGATGTGTGTAAGGCAGCTGTTTGGTCCCAGCCTTTGACATTCATTAGACACTACAGTGGATGCAAGGGCAGCATGATGCAGCCTTTGGGAGGGCAGTGTTTACTCTCTGCTATGCAATAGACCTGTTGCACTGTTAATAAATAACACAGTTGTTTGGTTTACATTACTTTTTGATATGTTTATTGGTTATTGACACTCCTCCTCCACTGACTATAGCTCGCTAGTCTAAACCCATTTGTGTGATTCGCAGAGACCACGAAGAAGAGAACAGGTTGCTCACCTGTAACTGTGTTTCTTCGAGTGGTCATCTGGAATTCACACAAACCTGCCCATCCATCCCCTCAGTGTTCTGCTTATTTGACAACGCTTGTTGCCGCGCTGATTAGCGGCTCATTCGGAACTGAAGAGGAGCGGGCCACCAGGGGCCTTGGGTGGGCGGAGCTACCGCCAAAAAGTTGCAGAAAGATACATTACTTTCTGCCTAGAGATTCTAGAAGTTTCTGAGGATTGCTGCGCAGGCGCAGAATAAACCCATTTGTGTGAATTCGCAGATGACCACTCGAAGAAACACAGTTACAGGTGAGCAACCTGTTCGTCTCCTACATGCCCCTGAGTAAGGAAAAGTTACAAAGTGGGCATAAAAATCCACGTGCAAGTTGTACTTTTTTGTCCAGGTTTCCCAGAATGCTACATTTGACATGCATGGTAGCTCATTGTGTGTTATTTCTTTCTCTCTGTAGGTTCCAGTGTCTGTGGCCATGATGTCTCCGCAGATGATCACCCCACAGCAGATGCAACAGATCCTTTCTCCTCCTCAGCTCCAAGCCCTTCTGCAGCAGCAGCAAGCAATTATGCTACAACAGGTAAGGTAGCCTGCTTTTGAGCACTCTTCTGTTGCAGATGTTTATGTGAGAGTCACAGGATTGATACTTGTGTCTACACTTCTTGCAATCAAATACAATGTGCTTCCTGTTTGTACTATGTAAGGGAGAAAAGTGTTCTGATTTTACACATAGTGGAATGGAGGCTGGAAGAAATTAACTTGCCCAGGGTTGATATATCACAGTTGAATCAGGATGAGAATCCTCAACAGCCAAGTCCAACATTCTGCTGTTTAAGAACTTATTTTCTTCTGTATCTTTAGCCTGTAAACATAATTTAGTCTAGTATCTTGAGGACTGTACACCTGGTTTCAGTTTTAATTTGTAAAAGGCAAATTTTCCTTTTTTTCCCCTTTTAATTTTGGATACCAGGGCTTGAATTGCCCTGCAAATGAATACAATAGAAGTCGTTCAGTTGCAGGGCAGTGCTACACTATGCTCCCCTACCAAAGTAAAGCCCTAAACCCGCAGTCTATTTTTTTACTGCAATCCTAGCACTACACTGTTCAAGCACTAAGACTGTTCCCACAAAATGGTTTTGTGAGATAAGCCTTGCTGCAGAATGATGAGCTGTGGGTATCTTACAGAATCATAGAATTATAGAGTTGGAAGTTACCACAAGGGCAATCAAGTCAAATCCCCTGCCATGCATGGAGAAAGAATTTCTTTTTTTACCCTTTTCTCCAGCAACAAAAACACTAATTTGGTACTGGGAAAATTTCCTGCAACCCTTTCCTAATGATGTTTGAATTCCTTACAACTATTCAGTAATGTAACTTTACATTTGGATGGGCCAGTATTAATAACATCAACTTTTCTCTTTCCTTTGGCTGTTCTTTTGATATACAGTATTAAGATCCTTAACTATGTATCATTGCAAATCACAGAAGACTGAAAGTCTAAAGGGAAACTATTTAAATAAACCTCTGTTGCTAAAATCAAGAAAGACCAAAGAAGCCCTCATTTAAGAATGCCCAGATCCGGGGGATATTGATTCTTATCATGACATTTTGTAGCCCTAAAAAGCGGGTGTCCATATTTGGTTTGAAGCCAGATTCCACCACCTCCCCATACTCAGTGAACTTTGTGACACTAGGACATGGCCAAACCACATAACACTGTTGGAACCCTGCCAGCAGCAGTCAGTCCTTGCAAGCATTGCCCCTGAGGTCAGTTCAGTCCTTAATAAATGCCAAATATAAGTGTCCTCCTTTGCTCCTCCTCTATTTTTGCCTATGCATGGCAGGGCAGAGGAGGTGTGAGGCATCTTCAGCAGGCAGTTGCAGAAGTCATTTGAGAGTGGGTAAGAGAAAGTGGTGTCCAGACATGGCAACCTTCACAGGCCAGATGAGGTGTACAGTGGGTATCCACTGTACACCTTGGTATCTACTGGTGTTTGCTTCCAGGACCCACCATTGATATCAAAATCTATGGATGTTCATGTCTCATAAAATATAGTGGCATACAGTGGCATAGTAAAAAGTGGCATTAAATACATTGTGTCTCATATAAAATGGCAAAATCAACTTTTGCTTTTTGGAATTTATATTCTTTGGAATATTTTCAATCTGTGAATGCTTGAATTCGTGGATAAAAAAATCCATGGATATGGAGGGCCAACTGTATTATCGAGAGCCCTTACTTCCAGAATTTTTATATAGTGATCTAGAAATTAAACTTATGTCCTGTACTGCTGTTGCTTTACAGTGCACCCATGTCATACATGGCTTTCAGCTTATGCTGAAAGCCATGCTCCAGAAAAGGCAATGGTGCATGCACTGCGCCATGTGCACGAGCCCCATTGTTTTTAATCGGGCTCGAACATTCATGGAATTTTCCTTACCGGGGGGTGGCGGGGTATGCTGTATATTTTTTCCTCTGGATCATAATAGACAGAGTGATATAT
Source organism: Sceloporus undulatus (assembly GCF_019175285.1). NCBI lineage: Eukaryota > Metazoa > Chordata > Lepidosauria > Squamata > Phrynosomatidae > Sceloporus > Sceloporus undulatus. Next base: position 63,352,744 of record NC_056525.1, on the reverse strand, counting down.
ACACAATTTAGATAAAAGTTTTTATTTTGGTTTCATTGTCCGAGCATATTCTTGTATTCTAGAAGCCTGAATTCTACTTCTGGTGTTTCATCTGAGTTCTGAGACTGTGAATGATTATTATCACAACATCTTGTGGCCCTAAAAAGCGAATTAAGCAGTAAATCTTCATTCTAAAGCAAACCATTATTACCTCTAGGGAATGGCTTTTTACATTATGTCTTTCTATAGCTGTACATTATTGGAGAGCTGTATTTCCCTACAAATATGCTTTGTTAACTGATATTGTGGGAATTGTAGTTCAAAAATAATGTTTCCAAGCTCTGTATTTTGGATTCTGTATTTAGAGTAAAAGCCAGGTATAGCAGCTTGATTCTGCTCTTCCACATATCACACACTGTTTAGCAAAAGGTAAATATGTGTATTTTCTGTTTCTCTCTCACTCTTTCTCAAATATCAACTGATAAAAACAAGGGAGGATATAATAAGATTCTCAATGAAAACACACTGTTTAGACAAACACTCATATGGGGGGGGGGTTTGAATATGAAAACCTACAGCATCCTCCACACCCTTCCTCCTGCTTTTAATACCTGTTTACTTCAAACATGCTGATAAGGAGTCAAGGTTGGCCCCAGGGAAAGAACAAAGGGTAAACACTAACTTGGGTGGGTCCTTCCTTCTCCCAGTCTCTTTGGAGCCAGATAGAGAAACACGTTTGACTGCAAATTAAACAGCCTCAGCCGGAATAGCTGGCATTCTCTATGAGAAGAAAACCAAACATCACACCTCTCACCTCTTGACCCAATGTTCTCAGAATCCCATATAGAGACCTGGTTTTGATTGACTTTTGGGTAAACAGGGAGGCTTTCCAAACCTGTTCAGCAGACATAGAGAAAGGTTTCTGCTGTCAACACTGTCAACCTCAAGCTGATAAGGATTCTCCCAGAATCCCCATGGGCATTCCTCAGGAGTCAGCATTTTCCCCTAGGGTTGTGGAAACCCATGCTAACCTTGCCTGTAGTTCTGGCCCCCTCCAGTGGAAAACAAATTAAATTGGCAAAGTTTGTTCTGGAAGGATATAGCCTATGCAACCAGAATTGGCATTCTCTTGAAAATGAAGTATAATGCCACTCACTGGCACACAGCATCTTTTACCTAGGGATCATAAATTGCCAGGTGTAAATATTTTCTGTGCTGCATATAATGACATGTCTATTTTGCAGACAGCATTACTGAGGTACTAAGGCAGTGGTGGCAAACCTATGGCACACGTGCCAGACGTGGCACTCAGAGCCTTCTCTGTGGGCACGCATGTTGTTGCCCCAGCACAAAGTTTGCCAGAGTTCACTACTAGAAAGCCAGAGGGACATGACACTTTGCACTAAATAAGTGAGGTTTGGGTTGCAGTTTGGGCACTCGGTCTGCAAAAGGTTCACCATCACTGTACTAAGGGAAAGTGACTTTTGATTCCACAGCAGCCCTGAAGATCCATATACCACAGTTAAATGGTTCTTTATATACAGAGGGGTATGCTATTGTCTTGGAGAGTGCCCTGTCTAAAGAGTAACTGAGACTACATGTTACACTGAAGTCACAAGTACCAAACTCTGGACAGCCATCTCTCCTAGAATAAATCTATTGGCTGGGATGAAAACAGCTATGGGGGAACTTTCAAGTGGAAAGGAGATGATGGAGTGGCAGAATATCTCCTTTCGTGTCTCTTCTTAGGTGAAGTTCTCCAAATGTTGGATATCAATTCCTAGTATTCATAGCCAGCATAGCCTAGGGAGGAATGTTGGACGTCACCCTCCAAAACCTCAGAGGGTTGCATGATTCCCGCTTCCTTTGATGAAAATGTCCCCTAGCCAAATAAGAGATTGTGGAATGTCATTTATCCTACATATCTTTGACTTAACCTCTTAATCCTCATTCCAGTTTATAATCAAGATCTTAATACAAAGAGTTTCATGCACTTGCATTCAACCTTTGTTACCCTTTGCCTGTTCCTCCCCTTTGAAGATTTCTGTCTTTTCTACTGTCAAAATTTAGTCTGTTAAGCACCTTGGAGGCAGAGACCTATCTCTTTTCCTAATTAATTGTTGTAAGGTTCCACATGCATTAATGGTTGTTTGCTCCTGAAAGTTCTCTTTTATCACCAGAAGGTTCCTAGGTCTTTACATCTCTTACTCTCTTTTTCTGTGGTTATTGTTTTTCAGAAAGAGCATTTGGGACTCTGAGGGTTTTGTGTGTTTCAGGGTAGGGTTGCTGCCCCCATTAGTAGCTTTCTACCATTTGTTTGCATTTATTTGTTATCGGTTTCCTGTTGAACTACAATTTCTTCATTTTACTTTGTCTGTATTTTTGGCAGGCTTACATGGAAGGAGGCAATATTCAATTATCTTGGCCCCAAGTCATTTGGGCTTTGTTCCTGCACCTAGTGTCACCCGTTGCTGGGGGAGAGGGACTTCTGGGGGGGGGAACCCAAGGCATACTCTCTCAGCCTCAGGCTAGCAATAGCAAACCCCCCTCTGACGAAACGCCATGCCCTCTCTTCTTCCTCCTGCCTCTTTCTCCTCCTCCTCTCTCTCCTTTTCTCCTGACTCACCAGCTGCAACATGGGAGTGCTACCACTTCTGTCGCTTCCTCCTCCTCCTCTTCCTCCCTCCAGGCTCTCACCAGTAGCAGGTGGGTGGCTGGAGGCATGGGGTCGCCGCCGCTGCTTCCCCCTCCCTCCCCTCACTGTTGGCGAGAGGCTCATGTGCCCACAAGAGAGGGTTCTGCGTACTGACTGTCACGTGTGTCATGGGTTCGCCATGACTGGCATAGGGAATAGTTTTGACCCCTGTAGAACCCCACAGGCTATTGGCCAAAAGGTCTCCCAGCATCACCCTCTGGAAATGTTCAGACAGGAAAGACTGGAACCACTGCAAAGCAATGCCCACAGGTCCCATATCAGCCAGACAACTCAGATGGTTTCTGGTATCAAATGCTGCTGAAAGATCCAGGAGACTATTGTGAGCTGCCTTAGGTCCCTTTGGGGAGAAAGACGGAATAGAAATAAAATAAATAAATCAGTTCCCCCCTGTCCAGCACCCAATGCAGGTCACCTACCAAGGTGACCAAAGCAGTTTCTGTCTCATAACTAGGCCCGTATCCAGATTAGAATGGGTCTAGGCATTCAGTTTCATCCAGAAAAATCTTGAGTTTTATTGCCACCACTCACTCTAGGATGTTACTTATAATGGGAAGATTACCCAGAGAGGTGGAGTCAAAGAACGTTTTTCCCCCAACAAAGGCCTTACAGTTGCTTCTTTTGGAGAGGTTGGAACATAGTCCTCTTTCAAAGAAGCATTTACAAGCTTCACCACCCAATTGGCCAGTCTTGCTCTGGCAGCTTTAATTGGATCCAGCAGAGACAAGTTATTGGCCCCACCTCTCTAAGCAACTAGTCCACATCATCATGTTGACCAGCCTGAAACTCATCCATCAAAACTAGACAAGTACATGCCTCAGTTGTCTCCCCAGACTCTACCTTCAATGTGAAGTCCAAGTCAGAATGACCTAACAAGGGTATTGCCATAATATGGACTTCAAAATTCATCTTCTGGTGAACATCAACATTCTGGTGATTTAATCTTGTGGTTGGTTCTCAGTCCTTTTAAATAATAATTGAATGTGTAATGTGCTCACATTTTAGATAGTTGTAAGGCACAGTAAAGTAGCTGGAAGTAGTTGCTGTCAGCCTTGGACATTTGAATCTCACATAATGTCTATATTCTTCTGTCCCATTCTTTCCTCAGTTGCAAGAATACTACAAGAAGCAGCAGGAGCAACTTCACCTGCAGCTGCTGACTCAGCAGCAAGCTGGAAAGCAGCAAGCCAAAGAGGTGGGTATAACCTCTCATAGTTGCATAAACATTTCTGCAGAAATAAAGACTTTACCTCTTTTTTAAAAAAAATACAAAAATCAGGCAGCTCTCTAGGGGAAATAGCATAATTGCAAATTGTTCCCCGTTCAGAAGGCTGGATTAACGTATTGTGCTCTTTTGCTGTCTGAAAACACAAATCAGGCTATACTTTTGTACACAGGCTTAATTTCATAAAAAGTCACTGCAAACAAACACAAAATTTTTCCTCATGGATCATCAATAGGTTTGTTAGAAACCTGTTGCTTGTTCAGGATGCATATCTTTGATAGGAAATGTATGATTTCTACTTTAGGAATCTAAAATCATAGATATTTGCAGTATTCCTGCTATTAACACGCCCTCCAGAATCAACATTATAATGTGGAGTACACTAAAAGTATTATTTGTCAGTTGTACTAGTGCTCTGAAAGTGCTCATTTAAATGGTTTGCTAAATCTGGAAATCTAACAGCTATGCTGCAATAGCACCATAAATACAACTTATTTATTTGCCCTGTTAGAACTAGAAAATAATACAGTTTTTCAATAGCCTGACATGCAGATCTCAAAGAAATTACTTCTAAGAAATATTTTTCAGTCACATATTAGCATACTTAATTGCCTTGCAAATGAGCCAGACAGTAAAGATTCTATATGCTGCAAATAATTTTTACTTGTTCAATGCAGGTTTTTATAAGGACAGACTGAAATGGGTTCAATTATATTGAGTTCAAACATTTCTGTTAGACAAAATCCTTCCACAAACCCGCTAGGTACCGAATGTCAAGGAATTCTCTGCAGTACTTACAACATTCTCCTCATGTCAGCTTGTTGTGAATTATTGTGGTTAACTTCTCTTTGACACTGTTTATATTAAAGATGCATGTTTATCAAGTTCTTCAGTTGGTGTTGGATTGATAGAGGCACTACTATAGCAGTGCTGTTCTGTTTGCTCCGTAAAACAGATTTTGATCACGCTGTCATGTCATAGATGATGTGTGTGGTTTTTAATCTCTTTGTTGTTAGTTTGTTCCATTATCTATTGAAATAGCTCTGCAAAGCCATCTGTCATGACCAAAATTACCAACAGCTCAGTTCTGTTTGGCTTGGAACTGTTGAACATTGTTAAGGTCTAGTTTGCATGTTATAACCACCATGTGATTTAGCCACACTACTGCAGATGGTGAAAAAGAAAGGTTAATCTATATGGCCTCTGTGCAGAATGAGATCCACACTGAGAACTATGCTCAGGCAGGCCAGCCACAGAAAATTCAACAGCTCTCTTTCATGTAAACAAGATAGATTTCCATTCCACTCACCTAATTAGTTCTGCCAGCCTTTCTGTCATACTGAGATGGTGAGGAGCACACCTCTCTGTGATTTAAAGCTGACCTCCTGTACTGGCTTCAACAGAGGACCTGAGACTGACCTTTGCAAAATGTTAACCCAGAGTAGCCAGAGCTCCATCTAGGTTTGGATTTGATTATATTAGGGATGGGCAGCTGTGGCCCTCAATATATTACTTGGACTGTAACTCCTACCAGCTCTAGCCAAGAGATGATGGGAGTTGCATTTCAAAACATCTAGAATGCCAAGGTGTTCAACACTGCAGCATTTGAAACAGTGGCAATTTTTACATAAAACATGAAGCAGTACTGGCAATGCTTTAAACCACAGCAGCAGTTTCACTAATTGCCCCAAAGATTGTGTTCCGGATAGATTAACAGAATAGCAACTGAGAACCTCTGTGATCACCTGTGCTTCGTTATCTGACCATAAACAGAATCTTCAATCTAATCTGCACTGCAGAAATAAGGCAGTTTTACACCACTTTAAGTGTCATGGCTCAGTGCTACAGACTTCTGGGATTTGTAGCCTTGTGGGATATTTAGCCTTCTCTGACAGAGAGCTTTGGTGCTACAATAAATTACAAATCCAGAATTCCATAGCATTGAGCCATGGCAGTTAAAAGACATCCATTCTTCAGCGCAGATTAGACCTTCATCTTGTACTCTAGGTAATTGAGCAGTGAAATTGAATACAGTGAAACATCTCAGATCAGTCTAAGTGGTACCTGTGTATAGCATGTCCCTGATATTTGTTGAGAATAAATCAGTAAGGTCTGTATACTTGCTCTCTCAGCCCAAAAAATCTGTAGATAGTGGAACTACTTTCTTTAATTTAGGAACTGAGGCACCCCAGTGATTTGCCAAAACCTGCACAGCACAAGAAGTCAAACTCAACTCCTCTCAGTTAAAGTCTGACATCTGAGATTCGTGATTCCTCTTTATTTGGCTTTTTCTAAATTAATCTTAGAAGATTTCGATGAGCCTTTTTTCCGCCATCAAGACTGGTATGAATTAAATCTTATTCCAGACAATAACCTTTTCACAGTTAAAGCCACACCTTGTGTCCAAGCCAAAAATGATACCTTGCTGCTGTCTGGTAGTTTCTCTGGCATGCTAAGCCAGCTGCCCCTTTTTCTTAACATAGCTTCTTCTGCATTTCCAGAAAACTTGAGAGAGTGAAGAGGTTTTATATGGAGTCTCTCTTTGCTGGAAGTTGTCTCGGTGTACCAGCTGATCCTACACAGTTAATATGGGAGGGGGGCAATGCTGGAGGATTGGCCAGCCAGTAACCTAGGCGTCAGATTAATGAAGTGCTCCTGTCAGTCCAGAGTGTCACGCTGAAACTCCTCTTGATGTGCTCATAAATCAAAGTGATGGGGCCTGTTACCCCGGTAGCTGCACCCGCTCAGCTGCGTCTAATGTAAACAGAGCGCAGACAAAATGCATTAAGGAACTCAAACCCTGTCACTAGGGAGAAGATCAGGGATCAAGGGAGTAGAGGGTTGGCTCAGGAAGAGGGAGGATGGGAATTTGGACTACACCCTAACAGGAAACCTTCCATCTGTGCCTCTACCTCAGAGAAGAGGAAAGATTGGAGAGGCCCAGTGGGTGCTAGTGACTGGCAGAGTAAGGTTCAGTAATTACTTTCTTTGTGTTTAAGATTTTTATCGGTGGGCAGATAAGCTTCATACTTCATTGGTTCTATCAAAAGTACACAGCTGATGACCTCCAAAAGTGAAAGTGTCCAAAGAAGCCCACAGACTGGCAGCAGTGCAGCTGGGGGAGGGGGAGAGAGAGAGCTACTCGGCAACATCAGAAGGAAACTTTATTGTTTTAGTTTGTGATGGTCAGAGAGAGCTCTCTGAGATATGTGGCTCATTCCAAGTAGTTTGGAATTAAAATTGAAGCGTCTCTAAGGGACTCTGCAGTTTTATGCACTGAGAATCCTTTGGCAAACTAATAATCTCTTAAAGGTAACCTGAATTCAATTTCTAACAATAATTCCTCAAACATAATGCCTTTTATTGAATTACATGCCTTTCTTTGCCCCACATTCAGAAATCTGCTTGAAGCATTTGATATGTTTTTACAATGTTCACTTTGCCTCTCACTATAATGAAGTGTTCTTCTACATTCATAATAAATTGCATAATGAGATTGCAGCTTGCCACTTGGCTGTACAACCTTTGGAAAGTAGGCTAAGTTAAGATTCATGGAGCATTATAGCACCGTTTCCACATTCAGAAAATTCTCATCCATCCATTTGTTAGTGTTTTACGCATAAAACTTGGTAATGGAAATTTGTCACTTGGAGTAAAATTCACATAACAATAATATGAACTCCTTCATGATATTTCATAGGGGATCTAGCCAGTGCTCTCTTTCATTTGTAATGCATCATGTTTTCCTATTGCTTCGGTTTTTATTATTATCACAAAAATCTAGAAAATTACCACATGGCTATTAAGCCATAATTCCCCTAGCAAGGAAGCAGCATCAGCAATGCTGATCACATGACACCACTTCCCTCCTGTAGCTGCCCTGTTCCTGACCCATCCTTTTTCATTCATAAGAGAATCCCATGAACAAACTGCTAATCGCACAATGCCGCAGGTGCAGAAAGTCATTCTTGGGGCAGTTGCATGATTAGCAGTCATGTGGTGTCACTCTTCTACTCCCTCCACTTCCTTGCTATTTTTGGATTCCCCCCCCCATCAGTTTTTTGCACTATTCTGAAGCTCTGCACCTCTGAATTTTTTTTTTTAAAAAAACTTTTTTAACGATTAAATCAGGGGTGCAGAGCTCTGGAATTGTGCAAAAAAGGAGTTAAGGGAGAAGTGCGATGGGGCAGCAGCCCTGGTTGCACAAATGAAAAAGAGTGTGATGATGGCTGCTATAAAATTGGTCTCTTGCCATTTTTTTAAAATGGCGTGACTGCAGCGAGAAAGAGGCTGGTGTGATAGTGCCCATAGCAAAGAAGAAAACGTAGAAGAGCTGTATGATGCCTTTTGATTGGTAGGCCTGGGAGATGTCCATCTTGGAAACACATTATGAAACTGGTGCCTTCCTAGATGTTTACTTGGGGTTAGTGATAAAAGTAAAGTAAAGTAAAGTAAATAAATAAATATAGAAGAAAGAAAAAAAACCCCAAAAAAACAAAAAAGCTATAGCAGCTTAAAATATGGTCATTCACTAATATTTTCTCACTTTTCCTTAATTTAAACTGGGTTCCCAAGGCACAAATTGGTTAGGTACTCCATTTCTATCATTTTGGGGGTCAGGTTTGGATCTTGATGAAAACATAGTGGTAGCAAGTTGGGAAATTGGGAAAGCCACCAGAAATGTGTTTCTTAGCAGCACTCGTGGTACCCAAACTTAATGTATAGATGACATCAGCAAGGGGACACTCTTGGTGGATATCTGAGGTTGTACAGGAGCATGTGGTAAGAGGCCTTTGAAAACCTCCTTGGTGTGATGTTTGAAAAAGTACAGTTGTTCATACCACTGGGGGCTGCAAAGCATACTGCCACTGTCAGATCCTGGCCATGAACTCCTGACCCTTGACATTTTTTTCTCTTTTTACACTTTTGTCAGGTCTTAAATGGTTTGTGTTGGAGAAGAAGAGGTGTGTGTGTGCACGCATGAATTTGCATAATTTTTGTGGCTGTTTGCATATGTCTAAAAGAAAGAGAGAATGGAAGTGAAAGTTGTACTGATCAGGAGGAGCACTGTGTGTTTCAGGAGTGATACAGAAAGATAGAGGCTCTTGTGTATTTGTAGTGTTCAGTGTATAGTTTGGGATGGCTTTCATACTCACAGAAAAGCACTTGATATAATAAATTAGCTTAAGAGGTGATTAGGGAAAATAATTCACTTGCCTCTCTGTGAAATGAGTGGTTTGTTACAGGAAAATTCAAAGGAGTGATTTTTTTTTATCCTGTAGCAGAGACCCCACCTCTACTTTGCACTGATTCTTGAACAAATTGTCTTGTATGCTCACCAGTTGGCCTTTCTGGGGAATTGGTGTTTTCGTCAGGCTGCATACCCCACAGCAGACACCCATGCTGGACATTTTGTGATGATACTTGTGACACCTCAAATTCCATTTCCTCTGGTTTCAAAAACACCCAGATCCCTGAATTGAAAGGTGTCTGAGGGCTGGGGTAGGGTAGTTCTTGTGAACCTGAATTGCAGACTTGCCTACTACAACAAGGACTTTGATATCCAGACTTCTGTTGTGAATTTAGAAACAAAAATAGCTGTAGGGTTTAAACAAGCATTTTAACTATCAGCTTTCTTCCAAGTGGTGAAAAAGTCTTTACAATGTGCCTGCACCATATGCAGACTTGCCATACGCAGACTCAAGGTCACACAGACGGCGAGCCCTGGCCCTTTTCATGGCATGCAAGCATGCTACCATTAAAATAAATGGAACTTGAGGGCCCACTGTGTTTCCCTTACGCGGGTATGTGTATGTCCCCAGAACGGATCGCCATGTCAAACAAGGGTCCACTGTATATGATGGGAATGTTCTTCCCCCCATGCCTTTGTAAGAGTTCAAAAAAAAACAGTATGTTGATGTGATATTTGCTATATGGCACCAGTGCATTTTCTAAGGAGAGATTGTAACAAGCCTATTTAAGCATTCCCTTACATGACCATGGCCTTTATTGTATCTTCAGTGTATCACCACTTGTATTATGGCTACACTTTTCAGTCATTTAGCTTTTAGTGGTATAAAATTCCATTGCAGAGGACCTATAGTGAGTCGGCGCTGCTGAAGACATTTCACCTACTGTTCCCTTCTTTTCATCTTTTGTACTTCAGACTCCCAAAAGCTACTGCTAGGGTTCAGCAACAAGTAGATGGGCAAAGATATAGAGCACTGTTGAGTTATGATGTGAAAACAATATGCCCTGGGGAGTCTAATGACTTAATCCTTCCCTAATTTCCTTCTGTTTTACAGCTGGAAATTGAGTGAATAGGACAGTGTTCAACTGCCCTGATGTAACAGGCAGAAACCTGTGCTCACAAAAAGGCCTACTGGGAAAGGAGGAAGCAAGGGAGAGAGAAAGCAAACCCTAGACAGTGTAATGATGCTGTAGATTCTTGCAAGAGAGCTCTGGGATCCCTCCCTCCCCTGCAGGCCACTCAGAGTGCATCTCTCACACCCATAAAATGATTTAACATGAATGACTAACCCTTCTTTGCTCCTCTGCTGGCAGTACAGTCTGTAGGAGATGACTCTTCCCAGTTTTGATGTCCTATAGCTGAGCCAGAGTCCCTGGTGATTCATTAGTCAGGAATTCTTCCTACCCTTCTTCCCAGAATGAATGGACTTGTCTTGCTACAGGCCTGCTCTTCAAAGATGTATTCGTCTCTATAAAAGGCTACTGAGACAATGCTTTGAAGATTAGATGGACGACTAAATTAACATTTTGAATGTTGAGTCTACCCCATGTTTTCCTATTGCCCATTTCTCAGAAGCCCCTTCATATTTAGCTAGCAGCATTTTTCTCCCATCCCTTTAAACTCTGTCTGTCAGTTAGAATACACATAGATTCTCAGAGGTAGCAAAGGAGTTTTGGTGGACCATACATATAGAGTATTTTTGTTTACTTTTTTCAAGTGTTACTGTGTTTCTTGCAGGATAAATAAATGACAAAGAAGAGTCCTATCCTTTTGCTGCCCATAAAACAAAGCTTCTTAAATTCATTAGACTATGTCAGGTGCAGCTCGGGAGTTCATGACTTCCATGACAGCCATGGGCCTGTCCCAATTGGTCTTGGGTACAACACATTGTGCGGGTAATACACTTGATGTGGTCTTCAGTATGGAACAGGAACATCCATGGGCAGACATAACTCTAACCTTTGCCCTGTCATGGACGGATCATTCTCTGGTCAAGGTGTGACTGAAGGTTACTACCGATAACCCCCTCAGGGATGGAAGACGTATTAGAATGGTCCTCCCTCAAAGACTGATGGAACCTAAAAGGTTCCAAGAAGCCCTAGAGGGTTTTATGGTTGGGAACGACGGCAATTCTGTCGATGCCCTGGTTGATACCTGGAATAACGACCTTACCAGGGCTATAGACACTATCGCTCCTTTTCCGGCTTGCTTCAAATAAGAAACCATGGTACACCCAAGATCTTCGGAAAATGAAGTGAGCCGCGCAGTGACTAGAGCGCTACTGGCGGAAACACCATCGCTTATCTGACAAGACACTCCATATGACCTTTCTTGGTTCCTATGGAGTGGCAATCGATGCAGCAAAGAATTCATTCTATGCTGCCCGTATTGCATCAGCACAGTCCCGTCCAGCAGAGCTGTTCAGGGTGGTTAAAGAGTTAACTCAGTTGGCTCCCTCCCAGAACCCTCTTTGAAAACCATCAAAAGCCTGCTGTGACATGTTCAATTACTTTTTTGCGGCTAAAAACTCTCAGATAAGGGATGATCTTGATGCCAATATTACAACAGAAACTATGAGAGAGATGTCCAGTGACTCCGTGGACTATGTTAGACTGGATCACTTTGAGCATGTAAATACCGATGAAATGGACAAGCTCCTTGGCTGCGTAAGGAAGATGACATGCCCCTTCAATCCCTGCCCATCTTGGTTGACCGCTCAAGGAGGGGATGCAGTAACAACTTTGCTTCAGGCTATAATTAACACATCCCTCAGGGAGGGGAAATTTCCATCTAAGCTTAAACAAGCGGTGGTTAAACCATTTTTGAAAAAGCCCTCCCTAGACCCTCTGATCAGAAACAACTACAGGCCGGTCTCTTTATTACCATTTCTGGGCAAGGTGATCGAGAAGGCAGTCGCCTTCCAACTCCAGGTTGTCTTGGATGAAGCCAATTATCTAGACCCATTTCAAAATGCCTTCAAGGCGGGCTATGGAGTTGAAACTGCCATGGTCGCCTTGGTTGATGATCTCCGTCTGGGCATCGACAGGGGAAGTGTGACCTTGTTGGTACTCTTGGACATCTCAGCGGCATTCGATACCATAGACCATGGTATCCTTCTTGAACGCCTGAGGGAGTTAGGTATCGGGGGCACTGCGCTCCAGTGTCCTACCTCTCAGGTAGATCCCAGATTGTGAGGCTGGGGGACAGATTCTCCTCTAAGAGAGAGCTGACATCTGGTGTCTCTCAGGGCGCCATCCTGTCCCCCACACTATTTAACATTTACATGAAGCCGCTGGGAGAGATCATCCGGAGGCATGGGGTGCAGTGTTATCAGTATGGTGATGACACCCAAATTTATTTCTCTGTGCCTCCCGCCCCTGTAGTGACCAAGGATGGCATCTCTCCTCTAAATGCCTGCCTCGAGTTGGTAATGGGATGGATGAGGGAAAACAAACTCAGGTTAAATCCAGAGAAAACGGATGTACTAGCGATAGGATCCCTAGGCCCAGGCAAGGAATTTTGTCAACCTGTCCTGGACAGGGTTGCACTTCCCCTAAAGGATGAAGTGCGTAGTTTGGGAGTACTCCTGGATCCGTCTCTGCATTTGTCATCTCAAGTAGATGCAACGGCTAGGAGTGCTTGCTATCAACTTCGGTTGATACACCAACTGCGCCCTTACCTGGACTGAAAGGACCTTGAAGCAGTGGTACTTGCACTGGTAATCTCTCATTTAGATTTCTGTGACACGCTCGTGGGGCTACCTTTGTACCAAGTTCGGAAGCTTCAGTTAATTCAAAATACAGCAGCCAGATTGGTCACTGGAGCATCAAGGCTTTTTTAACTTTGTATTTTTAACTTTGTTTGTTAGCTGCCCCGATTGTTCTCAGAGGGGCAGGATACAAATAAATTTTATTATTTTATTATAAGGCTTGTCCACATAACACCAATATTAAAATCTCTGCACTGGCTGCTGATTAGCTTCCGGGCGCAATACAAAGTGTTGGTTATCACCTTTAAAGCCCTAAACGGCTTGGGCCCAAATTACTTGAGGGAACGCCTCTCCCTACACAATCCGCCCCACACCCTCAGACTATCTGGGAAGAAATCACTAGACTACATAAATACCAGGCTAGTGACCACGTCCCACAGAGTGTTTTCCGCCGTGGCCCCCAAGTTGTGGAATGATCTGCCCGGAAAAGATCCATCTTATTACCACCCTGGACGCTTTTAAAAAAGCACTGAACCCGGATCTGTTCCGGCAAGCCTATCCACCTACCCAGTCAGCATTGCATGCTTTCATGGAGTCAACCAACTGTATAGTATTGTATTGTATTGATAATGATGTATTTCTATGCTATGCATTTGACATGTTTCATTGTTGTAATTTGCTGATTGTTGTAATCCTGCCTCGATCCGTAGGGAGAGGAGAGAAATAGAAATAACATTTTATT
>NC_056525.1:63251678-63339115 GCF_019175285.1 Sceloporus undulatus | reverse complement strand
ATTTACATTTTATTATTATTTTAAATTTACAGCGCTTTATAAATAAATAAATAAATAAACAAACAAACAAAATAATAATAATAATAATAATAATAATAATAATAATAATAATAATAATAATAATAATAATAAGTGTAGTGGAGTCTCCTTCCTTGGAGGTCTTTAAGTAGAGGCTAGATGGCCATCTGTCGGGGATGCTTTGATTTGGATTTCCTGCATGGCCCGTGCGGTCTCTTCCAACTATGAGTCTATGATTATTATTATTATGTTGTAGCAGTTGCTGGAATGAGAGAATATAAGACTGCAAGGAAAGAGCTCCAATAGAAAAAGATGAAGTTTATATTTAAATATAAGAAGTAGCATCCATTACCCCACTTGGGGTGTAGAAGTGAAATAACAATAGAACAGGGATAGGCAACCTGCGGCCCGGCAAGGCCTTGGGACCGGCCCCAGCCCAGTCCTGCCGCCGATTGCTGCCGGGGCCTTTGGGGGGCAATTGTCTATAGAAGCCTCAGAAACATGCATTTATATTAACATTTTTTTAAAAATCAGCAAATTTTTTCACGTGTCCTTCATTTTTTTTAAAAAAAGTGTCTTCCATTTGAAAATTTTGTCCTACATTTTTCCTGGTTTATTTATATCTTTGATTTATTTTTAATTTTTTGGCTTCGGCCCCCCAGTTGTCTGAGGGACAGCAACCCAGCCCCCGGCTCAAAAAGGTTGCCTACCCCTGCAATAGAAGATATGTAGAGGTGATGATGATTTGGCACCTTTTGTTTGTGCAAAGGAGGGCATGTTTCATGTTTCCAGGGGCCCTTTTTTCGTTTGCCCAGTGGCCTATGGGCACATGACTTGCGCAAACAGGTTGAGAATATAGGCAAGACCAGGGGTAGGCAACCTTTTTGAGCTGGGGGCCGGGTTGCTGTCCCTCAGACAACTGGGGGGCCGAAGCCAAAAAATAAATAATTATTTTTTTTTTAAAAAAAATTAAATATATAAATAAACCAGGACAAATGTAGGACAAAATTTTCAAATGGAAGACACTTTTTTTAAAAAAATGGAGGACACGCGAAAAAATTTGCTGGTTTTTTAAAAAATGTTAATATAAATGCATGTTTCTGAGACTTCTATAGACAATTGCTCCCCAAAGGTCCCGGCGGCAATCGGCGGCAGGACCTGGCTGGGGCCGGTCCCAAGGCCTTGCCGGGCCGCATCCGGCCCGCGGGCCGCAGGTTGCCTACCCCTGGGCAAGACCATCATGCAATACACAGGAACTAGGAAATTGAGGCAAAGAAGAGACCTTAGAACACTGGAGCACTTTGGAAAGAGCATCCTCCACAGGAATCGAAAGTTGATTAAGAAGAGCTGAAGAAAGGGTAGAAGCAATTGAAATGACAAAAAGTAGGAGGTTTCAACTAAAAGAGGATGGGTTAAACTGTTCTAAAGTTAAGATTCAGGTTTTTAGAAGCTGTATGTAGTGGAGGCCATGATTTGCTGCAAAATTTTGTGGCAAACTGTGGTGACAATTGTAGAATTGTCACAGTAGAAAAACAGCCAATTTACATGAGGGTTTTTTGTTTTTTTTTTTTTTTTGCAAGACAGGAGATGGGGAAATGTTTTAGGGTGCAAATAGGGATGTGTGGAAGGCACATGAGCAGGGGCTCAACAGAAGGGCAGCTAAATGCCACCCCTTTTAGCCCTGAATCGTTGCCGCGGTAACCACACACTGCAGCAACTATCCACTTCCTCTTGGGAGCAAAAAGAAGGTGCTGTAAACAGCTTCCTGGAAAAGGCACCATAGTGGTGCTCATGTGCCATGATGATGCCACTTCCAGCCAGAGCCGTTTGGGCGCTTTGCTGCCCTTGCGTCATAATGGCATGCCCGTGTGGATGGGCACACACCATTATGGCGCACGTGCGGCGGAACTAGGGCTCTGAGCATGTAAACGCTCGACCCTAGTACGCAGTCAGGCCAGCACAAAGTGTCATTCGGTACTGCCCCTAACCTGATAAAAAAAAGTCTGATAAAAAAACAATCACAAAAGTGATAGAAAGAGAAAGTATGGGATGTACCCATAGAATTATGTTTTCTTTACTGATTTAAAAAAAAAACAATGTGAAGATTACAACTGCTATCCTCTTATTACAGTCTGCTTGTTCGTTCATAGCTCGACTCTGCTTAATTCTCTTCTCTTTTGCTATGAAAAAGTAGCCATGTTAGCCTGTTTTGGTCTCCTTGGATATTTCCCATGTCTTGGGCTGCAGTTTATATACCTCTTACCAGAGAGTAAATGTCATTGAACTGAGTGTGTCTTAATTCTGAATTAAGTCATGATAAATAGACTTGCACCAGACCTATAACATTCAAGTATATAAATGTAAACAAAGTGAAGACCTGTTGGTGTTAGCCTGTGATAACTGACAGAAGTGAGGAGAGCTGTATTTATGGCTATGTACTGTATTATAGCTGTATCTTTCTTATTTAGGGCGTTTATGTTTTGCTGTTACATAACTCAGGGTGGTATATATAAGAATCCTAGGAGACGTCTGCTCCATTCATTTAGAAGATCCAGACCTGATTAGGTCCTCCAAGGTATAGGCATCAGGTATCCTCAGACCATGCCTTGGGGCCAATTATCAATTTGTCTTTTTTGGTGGCAGATGAGATACTTCATCATTGCTCAGTCAGCATTGAGTTATTTAATGTAATGTCTATTGGGAGTTTTCTAGAGATTTTTAGATACAGTAATAAAATCTTCATCAGATTGGGGGGGGGGGACAAACCAACTTCCAAGTAATAATAATCTCTTGGAAAATCAATATACTAATTATTGTACTATACAAGTCTTATAACATTTTTATTGTTATAATAATTTGATTTGACAACCATGTGCCTTAGACTTTAAACCTCTTATTTTGCCTTTTTGCCCCTTTAAACAACACCAAAAAGCATATTTGCAAAGGATATAAACAAGGGCAAATCAGACCCAGTATTCGTCCCACAGAAATTAATGGGCCAAGGATACCTAGAAAGAATGAACAGTTGCAAATGAATGTTACTTTGATTGTCTACAAAGCCAGTCAAGTTACAGTGCTTTAATTATAAAATGAATTCTGTTGCTGTTAATTTCTGCAGGACCGAGATATGAATTATAACCATGGTATTCAACATAACCCTTTTTGGGGGGGAATTGGATGGACAGCTATTTCTGTTTCCTGTCCATAATCATGTTCAGTATCCGTGACAAGTTCTGCAAAACCTTCACTAAAATGTAGCCCATCCAATGTGTTACCTTCCTTGTTCTCCCTGAAGCATTACATAACCATCAGATGTGTAAATCCTTGTGGGAGGAAAGTAGTGCATGAAATAATGTCATATAAGTGTATAATCCCTTTTACCAATTCAGTAAACTATACTTTTAAAAAACCAGCATTGAGAGCAGTAAGAGACCCCCAGGTCCTGAGTATTGAGGTCTCTGGATTAGACATTGCCAAGACTTGTTGAGTTAGTTCATGAAGGTGAACATATTTCCTTTAAAGATCTCCCAGGTTACCATGCACATTTACGCAAGCTCTACATGCTGTATTTTGATACATGTATGTTTAGAGAAGGTAGATTCAGCAAAGAAATGAAATTCTGTCTCTTTATGCAAAATCAAACGCCCAGACTTTGTGGAAATGCTCATCTGACAGTGAGACTCAGCATTTTCAGTGTTCTGCCAAGCAGGCTCGCTCTCTTCTTCTTTTCCGCCACCCTCCCTCCGTTTGCTGCTCTGATAGATCAAAGGCTTTTCTGTCTATGCTGTGTGGCCACTGAGGACAAGAGATCAGGACTGTGAGCTGTGTTGGCTGCAAGCAAGGCTAAAGCAGGGATTGGGCTGCTTATGCAAGACCCTGGAGAATCCCGTAGGCCTGTGCTACAGGGTTGAAAATAATGTGTTTTGATTTTCTCCTTTTGTCTTCCAGCAGCCATTAGGGAATAAGCAGCTGGCATTCCAACAACAGCTACTGCAGATGCAGCAGCTGCAGCAGCAGCACCTGTTAAACCTCCAGCGACAAGGGCTGGTCAGTTTACAGCCAGGACAAGGCACCGTTCCTCTGCAGACCCTTCCACAAGGTAATGCACATAAGCTTCCTTGCTCTTTAAGTGCAGTCGGGGGTAACTGCCCCCCCCAAAGCAGCAATTAGCATAGCCAGTTGGTTGTCTGTTAATTTAAAAAGCTGGATGTTTTCAGTGCATTTGGGGCCTAACATTTGGCATGCTTTTGGTTTTGCTATAAAAGAGACATCAATAAAGCATTATTAGACCAGAATGTAATGTGCCTGATCCACCTCTTGTTCAAGGAATGCCTTGGAGCTGTGTTGCTGATGTTAATGTGAAAGAGTGGGGGCTTAATATTTCATTATTCATCTTCAATGCAAAACACAGTAATTGCCTGACACTAGACACTCCGATGTGATGATGATGCTTTCCGTCTCAAGGAGAGGCTGTGTACCTAAAGTAGCTTTGCTTTATGTAGACATCTTATGTTCCTTTCCACCAGAGATTATCCTTGAAGAAAGCAACAGTCTGACTTATTAATAAGCATCCTTTGAACATTTTGAGGTCTACTCCCCTAAATGACTTGGTCTAAGCTGATTTTGTATGGGAGGATTCGGTGGGGGGCAGGGATTGTGGTGAAAGGAATCCTTAGATATTGCTTATGGCCCCAACACTACCACCTTATCCAAGCCTGTCTGGTTTTCTATTAGAATTGTTGTTGTGAGCTTTCAAGTTGACCCTAAGGTGAACCTATTATACTGTTTCTGGGGCTCAAAATGTGTGACTTACCCAAGGTGACCCAGTCCAGTAGGTTTCCATGGCAGTGGGAATGAAACCCTGATCCTCAGGGTTGTATTTCAGCATTCAAACGACTACACCACACTGCCCACGGGTATTTGGGATAGCAGATTAGAAGTAGTTTGGGTGCTCCCTTTAAGTCTGACATCCTAGATGCATTTGACTCGATGATGAGAACAAAGCCCAGTCTCATCCTTTGCAGAAGAAATCACTACATGAAAATATAGAATGAACAACTACCAGTAATTATATACAGTAGTTGAATTATTTAGCAGTTTCAAAGGCAGTCTGTTACTGTGTCATAAACTTCAACAATCCTACCTACTTGAAAAGTAGTGTGATAATCTAGGTAGCAAAATAAATACAAAAATGAATGCATCTTGCATTAAAGACCTTGAATTCTAAATGATATCAAAGGTACTCATAGTATATAACATCAGACATGCATATAAAACAGAATAATCCAGCGCCCTTTGGATTTGAGTAAATCTCAGACCTTCTTTTCAGGCCTTCTAATACCAAAGAGATGAGGGAACACTATTACCAGATTCCATGAACTGTGGGATCATTATTAGATAACTACAGTTTACATCAGGGTGAGCAAATTCAGTCCCACAGGCTATAAGTAGCCCCAGGCCCTGCCTATTTTTTGGAATCCTTGTGCTCCTCCAACTTTTTTTTTTTTTTTTAAAGAACTGACATTACAGTTTGCTGTGGAAATTCAATGGCAAATCCCAGCATGTCTTATAATCAGTGTGAAAAGGAGCTGAACACACTATAATCAATATCATTGTCAATTTCATTCTTTTTCTTTCATATTCAGTAGTCAGTATCAGAGTCAGTGTCCTATTAAAATCAGTTTAAGAACATTTTAGATCAGTTTATATATGTTAAATAATAATGAATCAAGTATGAGTGGGGAATTTTATTTGCTAATTATCTGAGAGGATTTCTAATGAACTAGATAATATTTAATGAAGAATTAATGTAGGTTCATTTTCTATCTACTTGTAGCTGACTTTATGTATTTTTAACTATAAACATCTTTTAAAAAAGAAAGAAAGGACCACTGATCAACTTGAAAATTGACCCCTGCCACTCAGGTCATCCCTTGAAGTAACATTTAAAACAGAAAAGAATAGGCTAATTGATTTTCATATTTCTGCTAAAATCTAGAGTACTTAACCACATCCACATATTTATAAATGCAAGAAATAGTTGGAGCTGCAGTTTAAGCCCATGTATTCCTTTTCTTAATAAATGGGTGTGAGCACTTTCTCAGCTTTACCATTCCTTTCTCAGTAATGGTATTTCTTTATTTTCTTATTTATACCCTACTTTTGTCTTAACAGGGAATTAAGGTAGCTTATAAAGGAATTACAAGGAATGAAAAATGTAGAGATGAAACCACAAAAAGATATTACATTAAAGCACAGTGAAGCACATTATAAAATTAAAGCATAGTTGAATTAATAGCACAACATTTTAAAAGTTCAGCACACACTCATTAAATGCCCCTTCCTCAGCAGTCAGCCAATTGCTAAAGGACTGCCTGAATAAAAAGTTCTTGCCTGGCCATGGAAAGACAGCAGGGAGAGGGCAGATATTATACCTCCATAGTACTGTAACATGAAGTGGATAAAGTGTGCTCTGGACAGCTACCTGATGGTGATGCTCTAGCTGGATTTCCTGCATTGAGCAGGCGGTTGGATTCGATGGCCTATGGGCTCCTTCCAACTCTATGATTAGAATCATAGGCCTGTTACAGACAGCCAAAATAAAGCTGCTTCGAGTCACAGTGGAAGTTTGGTGTTTCAATGATGCATGCGTCCTAGAGTCCAGAAGTCGCACCAAAGCCACGCTCCAGCCCTAAGGACTGGAGTGTGGCTTTGGTGTGGCTTCTGGACTCTTAGGACGCATGCATCATTGAAACACCAAACTTCCACTGTGACTCGAAGCAGCTTTATTTTGGCTGTTGTAACAGGCCATAGAGTTGGAAGAAGGCCATAAGAGAGATTGACTCCAACCCCTTGCTGTGTAGGAATACACAATCAGAGCACTCCTAACAGATGTCTGTCTGTCATTTTTAAAGTATCCAGAGAAGATTTCCACCATATGCGAGGCAGTGTATTTCACTGTTGAAACTGTTCTTACCATCAGAAAGTTCTTCCTGATGCTTAGGTGGAATCTCTTTTCCTGTTGTCTGAATCCATTGCTCTGTGTCTAGTCTTGGAGCAGCAGCAACAAACAAATTTGCTCCATCATCCGTAAGACATACCTTCAAATATTTAAACGGGCTATTATGTCACCCTTAAACTTCTCTTCCCCAGGACGATACCTAACTCCCTAAGCCACTCCTCATTAGGGCATAGTTTCCAGACCTTCCACCATTTTTGGTTGTCGTCCTCTATGACACGCTCCAGCATGTCAGTATATGCTCAACAATTAGAGCTATGTAATAACCCAAAGCAAACAAGATAATATTAAAACACAATGTGAAGTCGAAGGCTTTCATGGCCGGCATCCATGGGTTTGTATGGGTTTTTTTGGGTTATGTGGCCATGTTCTAGAAAATTTTCTTCCTGACATTTCGCCAGCATCTGTGGCTGGCATCTTCAGAGAAAATGTTTCTCTGAAGATACCAGCCACATGCTGGCGAAATGTCAGGAAGAAAAAATTTCTATAGGCCACATAGCCCGAAAAATCCACAAAAAACCATTAAAACAACAATTCAGGAAAAACAGAATATAATGTAAAATTAGGAAATAAACACATTGTCATCTGCTAATTTATCAGTGTCCATCTTTTGCTAAATTAAAACTTTAACTATGTCAGAATCATCATCATCATCTGTCAAGCTAGGGTTGATGAGCATTGAAATTTATTCTGAACATCTGGCTTGTATATCCCTTTAGTTCCCTGCCCCCCATGTAAAAGTACTATAACATCCACTCTGGGAACGAGTAGAAAGCAGAGAGCAGTACACCAAGAAATTTCTAGTATGTCTCCCCTAACTATTCTTTTAAATCAGTAGTGGAAACTGTACAGCCCTCTAGAATTTGTAGAACTCCAGCTCCGAGCATTCTTCAGCATTGGCTATGCTGGCTAGAACAGTTAGGAATGGCAGCCCAACAATAGGCGAGGGTACAACAAAACTCATCCCTGCTTTAAATAATGGTGTGCTAAGTTTAGTTTGTTTCAACTCTGTCAGGCACTTCATGTGTTCTTAAGCAAAGGTGTACAGTTGTGATCAACAACAGAGATTAGTTTCACCTTAATTGTTCTGTGATCCTAAATATACATTTTGCATCATAAATTACAGTCAGCCCTTCTTATACACAGATTCAAGCATCCATGGTTTGAAAATGTTCAAAAAAAAGTATAAATTTCAAAATCTAACTTTGATTTTTCATTTTTTATAAGAGACAGCATTTTGCTATGTCATTATATTTAATGGGACTTGAGCATCCATGGGTTTTGTTATCCACAGGGGATCTTGGAACCAAACCCCAGCATATAACAAGGGTCCACTGTACAAATCCCCCAGGACAATGGAAGTTCTAGTTACAGACCACAGAACTCTCAAATATCTCCAGTCTTGCTCTGAAACATAGTAAGCCCTGTGAGATACTTGGATGCCACAATTAAGAACATTACATAAATAGTTGTGAGGAGAACTATCTGTGGGTTGGAAATTTACATAAATTATCTCTTTGTGTCACTAAACTAAACTGGAAAACCACATCTTCAATTATTTAAGGCTCATTTGCTATGCATTCTGACTCTTTTTTTACCCTTTCTCTTTTTTCTTTTTACATTTTCCAATATGTGTGAAGCTGTGTGTCCCTCAGACCTTCAGCAGCTGTGGAAAGAGGTTACAGCTACTCAGCCTGTAGAAGAAAGTATCAAGCAAGAGGGACTTGACCTCAGCACCAACACCTCCAATTCTACCTCGTTTTCGGCCGCCAAGGTCTCTCCTCCAATTTCCCATCACCCTCTCCCCAATGGACAGAACGCCATGCTCGCACAAAGGAGGGACAGGTAGAAGCTGATGGGCATTTATATGTGTAAGATGTATGGAATTTGCCAAGAATTGAGGTTTTATGCCAGAGGAGGGTGCAGTAGTCCACTGGATAAATTCTACAGTGATAATTCTGCTCTCCTCTCCTACATTCAGACCTATGACTCTGCTACTGCAGTTTGACACAAGGTTCATTTTCTAGGAGTCAGATTCATGGCTACTCCTCCTTTCAGTAACATGATGCTGCTGAAGCCACAATGGGAAGGTGTGTGTGTGGGGGGGGACTTGGCTTCTTTCAGGTCAGGCCCAGTCAACTACAGCCTAAGTTTAATTGTTGTTACTTGTACAGCATAGTAGCTGATGGAAAAATGGAATTGCATAACTACTTAGCTTCTGATAAGTGGATTTTTTTCATGTTGGCTCAGCTGCTCTTTTTTGGTGTGCTGGTGCAGAAACTACCTTGATTTTTTCAGTTTACCTCATTAATAAAACATGAATTCTTCATATTTACAAACATCAGGGGAAAGACTTTGATGCTGCAGTGTTGGAAAATGTCCAGTCAGTAACTTCCCACACTCCTGCATGAACTGCCAGGAACATAAAAGATCTTGCAGAATGGTTGAGATTTTCCCTTGGGACAGCCCCACCCATTAATGACAAGAAGGCAGCTGTGTTAAACACACAGTGTGTATGTCTGCCAATAAGAAATATTACACAGACTTGCGATATAGGAATAGGAAGCTTTGCATCAGTGCCTCCAGTCTAGGCAGTTACAGCCACCTGGTAACACTGTTCATTCAGGCTGATATGCACAGGAACTACTACTTCTGTCTTTTTGGTGAATTTGGTGAACATCCACTTGAGGAAAAAAGCAGGTGTCATACAGTACAGGGGAATTCTGAACTATGGTCCAAAACACACTGGACAAAGCACCCAGTTTGAGACCACTTTAACTGCCCTGGCTCACTGCTAGGGAATTCTGGGAACTGTAGTTTTATGAGACATTTAGCCTTCTGTATCAGAGACCTCTAGTGCCACAATAAACTAGAATTCCCAGGATTCCCCAGCACTAATCAAGGGCAGTTAAAGCAGTCTGAAACCAGATTTTTTTTTTCTGGAGTGTGTTTGGACCTATGATTATGCTGTGTATCACTGTTAGTTTATTATCTAATCCAAAGGTACCATATTCATAAAGGTACTCTTGTTCTGAAAGAATTATCCTCAAAATTGGATATAAAACTATGAAAGTGAGCTTTCAGCATTCCTTGAGCTCCAAATAGAGAGCCTTTTTGAGTAAGGCATCTACAAATATCAGCTTACTAGAGTCATACAAAGCATTGTTGGAGACCTAAGTGCATATAAAATGATTTTATAGCTCTAGTAAAACTTTGCTGATAAGTAAGTTTCACAATAAAAGAGTTTTAATTATGCCACTGGGTGATAAAATTTATTTATTTATTTAACATTTTTATGTTGAAATATAGTGGACCCGTGGTATCCAGAAGTTCAGTACCCATGGACAGAATCATATAGTTGGAAGAGACGACAAA
Source organism: Sceloporus undulatus (assembly GCF_019175285.1). NCBI lineage: Eukaryota > Metazoa > Chordata > Lepidosauria > Squamata > Phrynosomatidae > Sceloporus > Sceloporus undulatus. The sequence continues at coordinate 63,328,704 of NC_056525.1, read as the reverse complement.
GGCCATGCAGTCCAACCCCCCTGCCATGCACGAACTCACAATCAAAGCATCCCCGACAGAATGGCCATCCAGCCTCTGTTAAAAGACCTCAAAAGAAGTAGACTCCACCCCACTCTGAGGAAGTGTGTTCCACTGTCTAACAGTTTTTACTGTTAGGAAGTTCCTCCTAATGTTGAGGTGGAATTTCTTTTTCCTGTAGCTTGCATCAATTGTTCTATGTTCTAGTCTCTGGAGCAGCAGAAAATAAGCTTGTTCCATCCTCAATGTGACATCCCTTCAAATACTTAAACAGGGCTATCATATCACCTCTTAACCATTTCTTTTCCAGGCTAAACATAACCAGCTCCCTAAGTCTTTTAAGCCATGGTTTCCAAGCCCTTTACCATTTTGGTGGCCCTCCTTTGGACATGTTCCAGTCTGTCAACATCCCTTTTGAATTGTGCCCAGAACTGGACACAGTTTTCCAGGTGGGGCCTAACCAAAGCAGAATACAGTGGCACTATTACTTCCCTTGATCTAGACACTGTACTTCTATTGATGCAGTCTAAAATCACATTGGCCTTTTTAGCTACCGCATCACACTGTTGACTCATGTTCAATTTGTGGTCTATTAGGACTCCTAGATCCGTCTCACACGTAGTGTCCTTAAGTCAGGTGCCCCCCCCATCCTATATCTATGCATTGCATTTTTGCTACCTAAGTGCAGTATCTTGCATTTCTCCCTGTTGAAGTTCATTTTGTTAGTTTTGACCCAGCTTTCTAATCTATTAAGGTCATTTTGACTTTTGATCCTGACCTCTGGGGTATTAGCTACTCCTCTTAAGTTAGTGTCATCTGCAAATTTGATAAGATACTCTCTATTCCTTCATTCAAGTCATTGATAAAGATGTTGAATAGCAGTGGGCTCAGGACATAACCCTGTGGCACCCTACTTGTTACTTCTATCCAGGATGAAGAAGAGCCATTGTTGAGCACCCTTTGTGTTCACCTCATCAGCCAATTACAAATCTACCTAACAGTTGCATTGTCTAGCCCACATTTTGCTAGCTTGTTTACAAGAATATAATGAGGGACCTTGTCAAAGGCCTTACTGAAATCCAGCATTCACTTTGTCTATCGAGCTTGTAATTTTATCAAAGAAAGACATCAGATTTGTCTGGCATGACTTGTTTCTCTGAAACCCATGTTGACTTTTTGTGGTTATGGAATTGCCATCTAGATGTTCACAGAGACTCTGTTTAATGATCTGCTCCAGAATCTTTCTTGGTATAGACGTCAAACTAATTGGACAATAATTGTTGGGATCCTCTTTTTTCCTTTTTGAAGATGGGGACAAAGTTTGCCCTCCTCCAGTCTGCTGGGACTACTCCTGGTCTCCAGGAGATCTCAAAAGTTATTGCTAATGGCCCTGAGATTACATTTGCTAATTCTTTTAACACCCTTGGATGTAGGTCATTTGGTCCTTGAGATTTAAATTTGTAACCAGGCATTACTGTACTTCCTCTTTATTTATTCTGTGCTGCATTTCTCATTTTGTGTCCTCTGCTCCATTTTCCTTAAGCTGAGCACCCTTTTCCTTTTCTAAGAACACTGAGACAAAGAAGGTGTTGAGTAATTCTGCCTTTCCTCTGTCCCCTTTTAGCATTTCGCTATCTTCTCCACACAGTGGCCCCACAATATCCTTCTCCTTCCTTTGCTACTGACATACCCCAAAAAGCCCTCTTGGTTGTTCTTAACCTCTCTAGCAAGCAAGAGCTCATTCTGTGCTTTCGCTTTTCTGACTTTACCCCTACACGTGCTAGCTATTTGTTTGAATTTCTCCTTAGTGATCCCCCTTTTCCTTTTCTTGTACATGTCCCGTTTAAAACTTAGCTCAGTTGAAAGTTCCTTAGTCACCCATCCCAGTTTCCTCCCATTTTTCCTCCTCATTGGAACTGTTTGAAATTGTGCCTTCAGTGTCTCCCTTTTGAGAAACTCCCGTCCATCCTGAACTCCCTTCTCTTTTACTACTCCTAACCGTGGGATTACCCCAGTATTTCCCTGAGTTTATTGAAATCAGCTTTCTTAAAGTCTAAAAAGTGTCTCTGACTATGCCTGGCTTCTCCTTTCCACTGAATAACAAACTCCAGGAGAACATGGTCATTCCCACCTAAGGATCCCACCAGTTGCACCCCATTAACCAGGTAATCCCTGTTGGTTAGGATCAGATCTAAAATGGCTGATCCCCTTGTTGCCTCTTCCACCTTTTGGACAATGAAATTGTCTTCCAGGCAAGTGAGGAATTTGCTAGGCCTTAATGTTTTGGCTGAATATGATTTCCAATGAATATCAGGATAGTTGAAATCTCCCATCACTACTCTGTTTCCCCTATCTGAGAGAGTGGCCATCTGTTCTAGAAAGACATCATCTAATTCCTCCATCTGACTTGGGGGTCTATAGTAGACTCCCACAATAACATCCTTGTTGTTTCCTTTCCCTTTAATTTTTATCCAGATGCTCTCCACCTGGCTTCCAGGATTTAAGTCCTAGATCTCTTCATAGGTGTAGACATCCCTGACATATAATGCTACTCCTCCTCCTTTCCGGTTTGGCTTATTACTTTTAAAAAGGCTATACCCCTCTATTACTACATTCTAGTCATTTGATTGAATTTGAGAAACCATGGGTTGAAATGAAGAAACATTTATTTATTTTTTTAAGCTGCAATGACCAGGCTGAGAAGCAATCCCAGGACACTAAGGCTGAGGCTAGACCCTGGCAAGCCAGTGCCTCCTGCCCCCATGAAAATCAATCCCAGCACAAAGCTACAATCAGAACCTAAACCTCTTCATCACTCTTTCCCACCTTCTTATTACAAAGCTACTGCAAAATTTAAACCCTGCTTCACACCATTTCCCATTCTCTCACAAGGCTGTATTTCCCAGAATTTAAATTGCCTCACTCATTTCCCACTTTGTCACAAGGAAACCTGTGCTAGAATTTAAAGTCACTTGTTTCCCACTTTTCTCACAAGGAAGCCTCTTTTTTCCACAATTTAAACTCCTGCCTCACTCTCATTTTCTCACAAGGAAGCCTCTGCCAGAATTTAAACTGTCTCACTTTGTTTCCCACCTCCACACAAGGAAGCCTCTGGCAGAATTTAAACCCCCTTTCCAGCCAATATACCTCCTTGCCCAACTCCTTCTGCCTCCTCTCCCTGAAGTGGACCAGTAGCAAATCTGGCAGAGGCTTTCTGATGAAAAGGTTGAGAAGGTGGGAAATAGAGTCAGGAAAAGGTTTAAATTCTGGCAGAGCCTTTGTGATGGGAATGTGCAGGGGGAATGCCTTCCTGGTGCTTGTCACCCAGGTAATTTTAAATGTTAAATGCGGACTTGAGCATCCATGGTTTTTGGTATCTGGGGTGGGTGGGTCAGGAACCAAACTCCGTGGATACTGAGGGCCCACTGTATTTACTTTTCAGTTGGGCAGATTGTCACATATTAAAAATATTGGAAAAGATCATCTTTACTAAAACCTTTACAAAATCATAACCCAAATGAAACAGCAACAGATTGGTCATCCACTAAAAGTTTGGAAACTATTTGGTCAGTTACATTAAAAGGTACTAAAATAAAGACAAGCAGAGTAGGTGCTAAACAGAGTAGGTGCTAGCTGACTTGAGTCCCATACTGGAAGAAAGATGGATAAAATAAAATTAAATAAAATATTTTGGAAAGGAAGCTTTGCAAATGACAGAAATGTTGAGCTTTCCAGAGACATTTTATCAGTTCTGTTGACTCTAGACTTTTTAGTACCTTATGTTGAGAAATAATCTAGTAGGCTTTAAATACTGTTGAGATGTGTTCACTGGCCACTGTATTCCAAACCAACATAAGCAGTTCCATTTACAGTCCACTGTAATATCTTAGATGATAAAGGGACGTGGCTAACTATGACAAATCACATTTTCCCAAGAAGATTCACATCTACTTTATTATTTTTATTATTATTATTTATATCCCGCCCAGTCACAAGGAATCCAGGCAGGTTACAGCAATAAAAATACAGAAAACACAATAAAATAAAATAAATAAATAAAATACAATAAAATAAAAGAGAGTGACGTGAGTTACAGAATTCACAGTTAGACCTGATGGAATTGGGCCTGTCTTTTTCACTCCCTCCCAGGTCTGATGATGACAGTAAGTACGGAGGGAGGGTTCATCTTCTTGAGGCAAGAATTTTATTTTAATTAATTTTAATTTAATTCTTCTCGTTAAATTTAAGAGAAAAATTGGTGACAGAGCGACGTAAGTCACAGTAAATAGGGAGAGGAACTAGGTAGGGAAGGCCTGCTGGAAGAGATCCATCTTAAGAGCCTTATTAAAGGCTGTAAGAGTAGAAATGTAGCGGATCTCCTCTGGCAGGTCATTTCATAGCTTCGGAGCAGCAGTTTATGTTTTGTGCCACTGATGACATTTGAGTATCCAGCTGCAAAAAGGATCAAAAAGATGAATGAAGATGAACCATGTCATTCTTCTAGTCTGTATCTGTTATTATGAGTTTAGCCATTTAGAATCAGGCTGCCCATACTAGTAATGTGTTTAAATGGGTGGGAAACAAATGTGCACACTGCAGCTAATGGAGATTCTATAGAGGTTGGATGTTCTGAATGAGCATATCTGATCCACCATAACTCTCTTACGGGTTTGCCTTTTGACCAAACAGTGCTATTGAACAATATAATGTATTTATGGTCTGGAGAGGAGAGATGTGAAAGTCTATATAAGGTGAATCTCCCTTCTGCGGTTTTATTCCAACCATTCATTAGAGCATCAAGCCTTGGTGAAAATATCTAGGAGACGTGTCTGGAGCTGCCTTTAATAGCTTGATGCTAATGCCTTTTATTTTATTTTATTTTATTTTATTAATTTTTCCCCCTCCTTCACAGCTCTTCTCATGAGGAGACCCCTGGTTCTCATCCTCTGTATGGACATGGAGAGTGCAAGTGGCCTGGTTGTGAAACCCTCTGTGAGGACTTGGGACAGTTTATCAAGTAGGTAACCCCCTTCTTTGTGAAAAGCATTCTACTGCAGCTGTGTTCTTTGCCCCTTGTCTTCCCTCTTACTGTTTACTGATGCTTTGGAGCATAAAGATAGCTTGCTTTATTTCTAGAGGCATTCTCACCACACTAGGGACAGGAACAGTGCATAGTGAGTTTGGGAACTTCAAAAATAAATTTCATTCTATAGAATATGTGACCCACAATATTTAACACCTCTTCCCCCATCCTAGAAAACTTAAGCAGAGACATATGGAGTTGTTAGAGTTAGAAACATTGGCCACAATACTTGTGCTTTACTTCCCCTTCTGTGAAATGGAGCTAGGTTGCTGTGTTACATTTCTGCAAAATACAACTGTATCCCTGACATTGATTTTGTTGGGAAGAGCTTAGAAGGTGCCAGGCACTATGCAGCGTGTAGAAAGAAAGGAGAACAAGGGGATTGCAGGCAAGAATATGCTAACAGAGAAAGAGGCTGACTGAGACCTACATAAATGTGAAGGCTTAGGCGGGAAAGAGGAGACATAACAGTAAAGTTTATAGCTTGCCCATGATAGGAAAAAAGGAGGTGGGGGGAGGAGAACTAGAGAGAAACAGATGGCAGTACGGCAGCCTGCTGACACTGCTTGTGGGCTCTGTCACTGACTGATTAACTCCGCTGTCTAAGAGCCCTCTGCTAGCGTCAGGGTCAAACAAATTGTTTTCACGCTTCGTCAGAGGTTTACTTAATTAGTTCATTTGCAATTAGATCTCTTTGTAGCCAAGATTTTTAGCAAAGACATCAGATGAAACTGACGGGTTTTCTTTTCTTGTCTGTTCAGGATTTCCCCCCCTTCTATGCTTTTCTACTAAACATGTTCCCTACATCCCTCCACATGCATATATACTTCTCCTCATTTTCTCTCCTCTCCCCCCACCATGTTTGCTTCAACCTCCCACTCCACTGCCTTCGAACAGAATGTTGAGGGGTTTGAAATGACGTTTTGGAAGGGATGGCAAAGTTAGGAAACACAGGCTGTGTGCCTAATCAGTGTGTGTATAGCTTTATTCTGTAAGCACTTCAGCAAATGTTGCCAGCCCCACCTGCCTTTTGCTACCGAAAGATCACTGTTCTTAGCCAACAGGTGCCAAACGAACAGACCTGAAGCAGATGGAGGGGCCACTTGTATGCTCCTTCAGAGCCCATCCTAGTCTTTTGCATGCAAATAGGTGAAGGTGCTGGAGGTAAAATCTCCTCCACCTGCACTACCATATGTAATTCTGGCCCAAATGGAGCCTCCTAGCATTAGACAGCCATGCCCAACTACCCACTCACATGAAAATGTCTTGACATTGCTTAAAATAGTAAGATTACATTGGATGTTGTTTAATAACTAAAGCAAGGCTCTTGAAATAAAATGGATATCGTTCTCCACACTATGCCAGTCTAATTCATTTGGCTGACAATAAAAAAACTAGCACACACAGTTTAAATGCACAAGCTTTGCAGTGTAAGTTAAAGCCCAGACTTGCTCTGGTTTTGTTAAACTTGATATAGCAAAATGTTTCTATCTCAAATCATCACTTGCCCACTGGAACTGGGCTTAAAATGATGGGCAGGACAGTTTGTTCAGGCAAAACCATGAGCCCACAGTGGGAATACTGAGGACGTAATGGGTGAAAGAGAGATAGATATTCTGTCCTTATAACGCATCCTTGCTGAGTGAAAACAAAATCTGTGGGAATATAGGAACATAAGAATGTTGAGCTATATTTCTAATTAGTTGATGAGTATGATGATTCACCATTCATAGTTCAGGATATTCACCCAATCTTTTGATTGTTATGCTATGATAATATAGACTGTCATAAATATCATTGGACAATTTGCTGTGGATATGTATGAAGGAGTGAATAAGAATGTTAAGAGTTGGATCAGGAAACCCTAATCTCTAGTCCTTGTGTAGCAGTGATGTTCAGTGAATGTCTGCTGGATTAAGTTCTTGAGAGGAAGAACAGGATAGAAATAGGACAATTAAATCTTTTTTTAAAAAAAAAAATCATTGTCTAGGCCATCACAGACTGGATTTCAGCTTTAAACCAGCATATTAGAGAATTAGAATAAATTGGTGAAAAAAGTAAAAGGAGCTCTGATTTTTCAAGTATTGCTCATGTTAACTCATTAAGAGGGGAAAACAATGTCTTCTGTTTTTTAGACACCTCAATACAGAACATGCACTTGATGACCGGAGCACGGCTCAGTGTCGAGTTCAAATGCAAGTGGTACAGCAGCTGGAAATACAGGTGAGTGTCAATGTATGCAGTATTTAGTTCAAGTTAAAATTCTTGACCATAGCAAGATCAAGGAACTATATTCTTTGGTGTTTGTGTACCTTACCGACTAATTTAGAATTCCTTTACACTATTTTAAGGAATACCTAAGGGTTGCTTCCCATATCCCTCCCCCCTCAGCCACTTTTCCTGAAGTAATTTTTGAGCGGATATGCCATATGCATCCCCACAACTGGATGAATAGAAGTGTGAGTTGAATACAGTGGTGCCTCGGGATACGAAATGATCGGGTTACGAAATTTCCGGGATACGAAAAAGTTGGATTGGCAAAAACTGTTTCGGGTTACGAAATATTTTTCGGGTTACGAAATTCATTTCGGTGCGAAATTCAAATGCTGCAAAGTGCAGCTATAGGCTTTCCAGTGCTAACGGAAAAGTGTTTCGGGTTACGAAATTTTCGGGTTACGAAAGGAATGGCGGAACGAATTAATTTCGTAACCCGAGGCACCACTGTACTGACAGTGCCAATTTCCACAGTCACCACAGGATTTGTTTTATTGTTGCAAGGACAGCAATCACTACAACTTTTATCTGTGTACAACTCAGTTCACATTTCACTTCTCCACCTGTCAGTAAATATGTACCTGATGATGAGTTAGAGAACAACTGAGATGGAGGAGAAAATACTCTTAGTGGTTTAAGGCTTTTATTATCTGTTCTGTTGCAGCAGGTTTTCTCACCATATGTTCACTTGTCAAGGCACAAAGGGGCCTGCAGTGGAAAAAGGTGGTTTTAGAAGGCTAAAATAAAGAAAGCTAAAAACTTAGTGAATAGATTTATCTGGTATCCTTGGACCATTGCCAAGGAACACAGGCAGACCATGAACTTTTCATGGCTTTCATTGTTCCCATTTTGTGTTCTCATGTGTTGATATTTCCAACTCTCAGTTTGGGACAGTATCTTGGACATGCGAATCAATCATAGATGAATCCAGTGATGCTGCTGAAAGTGGCAAGCACTGTGAAAATCAGCTGAGATGTACCTTGCTTCCATAAACAAAGATTTGAGTTCTGTGGTTGGAAAATATTTCTGGAATATCACTGAATTAGTTTACAGCCAAGAGCTAACAAGAAATATGTGAATACTACTAAAAATAATAGTAGAGCATCTTTGCCTCTACAGTGGTACCTCGGGATACGAAATACCCAGGTTACGAAATTTCCGGGATACGAAAAAATCCCATAGGAAATAATTGTTCCGGGTTACGAATGTTTTTTCGGGTTACGAAAAAAATTTTGGTGCTTTTCGGCGCTATTTCACATGGAATCGCGGCTTTTCCCCATTAGCGCCTATGGCATTTCGGCTTACGAAGGCTTTTCGGGTTACGAAAGCGGCCGCGGAACGAATTAATTTCGTAACCCAAGGGAGCACTGTATTCTGGAAATATCCAGTAATCATGATGATAAGTCACCATAAGTAGAATTTTTGATAGTGAAGTAGTGGAGGAGCGGAAAAAACATCCAGGATGCTGACATTATAACATTTGGTTTCTATTAACACAAGGTTAAGCAACTGCACTAAGGGTGGGACTATTCTTTGCCCCTACACACTGGCAGAGGGCAATACTGGGTTTTCCCCAAATCAGAATGGCATGATGTCACTTCCATTTGTTTCAGTTTCATTGGGGCCATTTGGGAGATGGTGGGTGGGTCATAAGGGGTAAGGGAAGCAAAGTCTCTGTGGTTTTTTAATTCCTCCAATTAATTTTTCAGAGTGTCTAGAGCTTTGAGGGTGTCTAGGGAGCCACAAAATAGGGTTGGTGCTGCATGCAGCCTGTGGGTATCACCTTCCCCAGCCCTGTATTAACAGATGCTGTCAGGAGTAAGAGTGGGGTTATATGCTGCTTGTGATCAGAGTAGCAATCACATATCTCCTATAGGAATTGGTAAGGCACACAGAGAAGCTGAGTATATTTAACATGAGAATACACACTGGTCAATTGGAAGGCACATCTAAAGGAATTATGGATTTTACTTTGGTACCTAAGTGATACTGATAAAAGATTGTATAATGTGTAGGGCCAGGTAATGCAGCATATGGTCTGTAATATATAATTATTGCACAGAGTGGGAAATAAACAGGGAATACTTTCTATTTCATTACCATCCAGCTTTCTGAGATTACTAGTACTGATTCTGGTCTGATGGACTCTGGAGGGATTGTGTGGCAGGGGCATCTGTGTTACTAGATTTGATAAGTATAAGGGAGCACATGACTGAAAAGACCAGTATTCCCTGGAACATGACTCTCTGCAGCAGCAGGATTAGTGGCAGAGGAAAGAGAGTACCGAAGAGCCAGCCAGCTATAATACACAGCACAGGCAGTCTCTGTTGAAACTAAACTTCGGTCAGTAGTTGCAGATGGGTGCCTGAGAATGAATGTAGAGACATGCCAGAAGAGAAGTATTAAATTAGAAAGGAATACAGCACTCAAAAGATCAGAGTTAAGATTGTTACATACTCTGAGTCAAACCGTGTGATTTTAGCCTGTTCCCAAACATTCACTAAAGCAAAAGGTTGAAAGCAATTACTGAAGCTTAAAAGAGGGAATGTGGGAGAGAGAATCTTTTAAGAGAGCAGAAAGCTCCATGCATGAAAAGGAGAACCTGCCACCAGAGCTCCCAATTATAACGTTTTCACCACAGAGCTCCTGCTGTGTCGGTAGCAAGAGTGTCTGCATCACGAGAGTGGATCTGTCATCTCTAATGAGAGCCATGACAGTGCCAGAGCGTCCTTGCGTCAGAGCTGCTCAAACTTTCAGCAAACTCCACTCTGGCTGCTGCCTTTAACTCCTGCCTCACTGGCCCTTTCCTTTTGTTGTGGGCAAGGATTCCAAACCCAGTGGGAGAGGAGAGAAATACCCTCTTTGGGTGTGTCCTACATTCTGCACAGGGGCCAATCAGGTCAGGGAGGAACTGAGGCAAAGTTTGAGGGGAGGACTCAGAAAGAGAAGGTGACACAAAGGGAGATGGTGTCAGATCCCATTGCTTCTGCAGCACTCAAACTCTCTCCCTGTGCCACAGCGAATATTTCACCCTTCTCCGCACACTGAGAAATAAACACACACCCCAGAAGCATGCAATTAAACCAATGTTGCACATCTGGAAAGATGGATGGGCAGGTGAGTGGGTGGGTTGGGAAAAGCATGATAGATGGCTGAGAGGAAGCTGTGGTTGGGGGAAGAAGAGATTCAAAACATGGACAAGTTGGAATGTGCAAAGGAAAACATAAGGAAGGGTCTAATCTGAGACAGTTGCAAAAGAAAGAAAGAAAGCTAGTACAAGTGATGCAGCAGCTCCACTTGGGGGATGACGGCCTTGATACCTCAGATGTGTAAAGAGACCATCGCATAAGGTTTAGGTAGCATAGTGGATGAAAAGAAGAAGAGCTGAGTGGAAAGGCAGTGGACGAAATATGTTTTTGGATGTTCAGGATTGTATGTACTTTGTGGCTTCTTCTGTCAATAGTAGCTTCTTCTGTTTCTGTATGCCCAAAGCCCTTATAGTGAGGTCAGTGTTACAGCTAATATTAGTGCACAGCAGATGCACTAGACTAGAAAACATAACCATGCATCCAGATTTTGATATCCAATAGGAAAAGGCACTTCTCACAGTCTTGGAAATGTGATATCCTGGCTGGGTTTGTGGCTCTCAGGAAAAGTCAGTGTTACTGTAGAATTAGGGAAGATGGCAGTTTTTTCCTTCAGGAGGGCTATAGCTAAGCACCACAGCGAGAGCTAAAGGGAACAGCCTTGTATTGTCATATTACTGTACTTAGGAAGTATTAGTCAAGACAGGAGGATGGCATGTGCACACTGAGGCTCAATTGTGCAAGTGAAAGGAGGTGTGTGTGTGGGGGGGGGAGATTCTTCTGGATAAAGAAGAAGTCATTCAAGGGCAATGTTATCAACTGATCTTCTGGGTCAACTTACTGATGAAATGTGGGCCAAGTGAATTGACCACTGAAGGGGGGGGGGGACATCCTTCAGACAAATGATTTTCTGTGTGGTTCTCTCCACAGCTAGCTAAAGAGAGTGAACGTCTCCAGGCAATGATGGCCCATCTCCATATGAGACCTTCAGAGCCAAAGCCCTTCAGTCAGCCTGTAAGTAGCACCTTATCTATCCCCCACCTACATTCTTTAACTTATTTTCTTGTTTTGTAACATGGATTACCATCTTCCCAAACCCCTTGGGGTCCTATCATCCTGGCAGAATTATCTAGGACTGGAAAGCCCCTGACTCTGATGTCATTGCTAGGCTAAAGGTAAAAGAGGTTATTCCCAAGGAGGACATAAGAACCATCAGGTTTTGAGTAGAGAGCATGATGATATGAGGAAGCCAAAGTATTGAAGTTGCTAAAGTAACTACTACTAATTTTTCACCTTGCCATATCTTTCTCCTGTAGTAAAACTCTTGTTTGTGCATCCACAAAATCACTCTCTATAAATGAAATCATGGAACACTGGAAAAATCATAACACTGGCCTGAAAGTGTCACAGACTACCACTTTGTTATTCTTCTCTTAGAATAACAATATCCTTCTTCAGTCCCCAGTTCCTCTTCTGAGCTTAGATTTTCATTTCCATATGTCAGGTAACAGAGATGTACACTGCACAGATCAGGTGGATTCCTCAGACATGTGGAATCATTCATAGTCATAAAATTAAGTCAGATAGAAGAAGCCTTGATAGGTCATACAGTATGTCTGGACAGCTAAAGCTAGCCATGCCCAACCCATACTTGTGCTAACTTTGTTCAGCTTGGAAAAACCAGCCACATAGAAAGACTGCACCTGTTGTGCTGCTCCTGTCAGCCATGGACTGGTGGGACTAGCAACTACTGAAAAAACACTACCTATTTGGAATTTGGAAGTGTTGAAACAGCACACACTATCCTGAAATAAAAAAAAAAAACTGACACAAACACACCCCAGATTCTCCTACTGTGTAGGGTGTGCCATTGGCTCCTTCCTGATCCTTTGTCCATTTTACAGTCTTATCAACCATTCCAGTTCATTTAAGATAAATATATAGCAAGAAAACCTAATAGTAGCATGCTAAATCTGTGCTCTCTTGGGGTTCTATTTTATGTCAGTCTGTGATCCTGCTGAAAGACCTTGCATCACTAATAATAATTGTATTCCTCACCACCACATCCCTTCCCCCAGGTAGGTAATCCTTCGTATTTATGAGGACAGCAACTTTCTTAGAAACTGGAGCTTTCATTTCTAATCATCATTTATGTATTTATTTAGAAAAAGTGCCATAGAGTGGCTTACAACAGCCAATAACCTGAGAAGCACAGGCTTATAATGTTTAAAATTACAATTTTATAAAAAGAACAGTATAAAAAATTAACCCAAGACTGAGGATAAGCTGTTAAAACTTCAACATTTTTATCTGCCATACACAACAAAAACTTGCAAAAATAAAAGAGCTCTAGCAGCTGGGAAAAACTAGTGAAGCCAACTGCACTTCATGGGGATAGTTAAGTTACAGCTTGGGCATTCCATTAGAAAATGGTATACTGTAGTGGTTAAAATATGTGATATAGACAAGAAAGTCCTTAGATATAATCCTGCTTCAGTCATGAGCGTCATGTCTGTGTGTGCTTGCTTGTCAATATATAGGCCACTGTCTCATAAATTCATCACCCCATTTTTGAGGGTAATCATATTGAATAACCTTGCAGGGCAGTGGAGTTGTCTTCACTGAAAATTATTCATCCAGAAGTTTGGCTTCATTTTTTCCACATTTTCTTGCTTTATAAACTTCTACTGCACAGAAACAGGAATTCGGACTTTCCGGGGAGTAGTTTATCTTATATTTTATTCTGGATATCTACATAGTTACATATGTTTTCATAAAACTGTTTTTGCTTTAGCTGGTAAAGAGCTTCAGGATGTAGCTTTGCATAACATGAGGCATTTTCCATCCAAATGTAGACTTTTCTCTTGGGTTCAGCAAACAATGGGCCTCAAATTCTTACTTGGGATGCTTGTATCAGTTTAACTGACTTAATTAGTTGGGCATCAGTGATGTTTCTCTTGTCTAGTATCAGCATTGGATATGAAAAGGCTAAAGTGACCATCAAACAACAGGTGATAGATATAGAGTGACAACTAGACCTAGCTAGCGCCCCAACTTTTATTGTCAGTGACTCCAACAGATATTTGGCATCACCTGTGGTATATTTAGCAAAACTCGAAGTACCTAGAATCATAGAATAATAGAGTTAGAAGAGACCGCAAGGGCCATCCAGTCCAACCCCCTGCCATGCAGGAATCCAAATCAAATCATCTCCGACAGATGGCCATCTAGCCTCTGTTTAAAGGCCTCCAAGGAAGGAGACTCCACTACACTCCGAGGGAGTTTGTTCCACTGTCGGACAGCCCTTACTGTCAGGAAGTTCTTCCAAATGTTGAGGTGGAATCTCTTTTCTTGTAGCTTGCATCCATTGCTCCGGGTCCTAGTCTCTGGAGCAAGTGAAAACAAGTCAGCTCCCTCCTCAGTATGGCATGCCTTCAAGTATTTAAACAGGGCTATCGTATCACCTCTTAACCTTCTCTTCTCCAGGCTAAACATCCCCAGCTGCTTAAGTCATTCCTCATAGGACATGGTTTCTAGACCTTTCACCATTTTACTTGCCCTGCTTTGGACACGTTCCAGTTTTTCAACATCCTTTTTGAATTGTGGCGCCCAGAATTGGACACAATATTCCAGGTGGGACCTGACCAAAGCAGAATAGAGTGGCACTATTACTTCCCTTGATCTAGATACAATACTCTTACTGATGCAGCCTAAAATTGCATTGGCCTTTTTAGCTGCCACATCACACTGTTCACTCATGTTCAGCTTGTAGTCTACTTGGACTCCCAGATCCCTTTCACACATAGTCTCGTTCAGCCATGTGTCTCCCATCCTATATCTGTGCATTTTATTTTTCCGCCCTAAGTGTAGTACCTTGCATTTCTCCCTGTTGAAGTTCATTTTGTTAGCTGTGGCCCAACTTTCTAGTTTATTCAGGTCATCTTGAATGTTGATCCTGTCCTCTGGAGTGTTAGCTACTCCTCCTAATTTGGTGTCATCTGCAAATTTGATAAGAATGCTTCCAATTCTGTCATCCAAGTCGTTGATAAAGATGTTGAATAGCACTGGGCCCAGGACAGAGCCCTGTGGGACCCCACTGGTCACTTCTCTCCAGGATGAAAAGGAGCCATTGTTCAGCACCCTTTGCGTTCGGTCAGTCAACCAATTACAAATCCATGTAACAGTTGCCTTGTCTATCCCACATTTTATAAGCTTGTTAACAAGAATGTCATGGGAAACTTTGTCAAAAGCCTTACTGAAATCAAGATATACGATATCCACAGCATTCCCTTCATCTACCAAGCTAGTAATTTTATCAAAGAAAGAGATTAGATTTGTCTGGCATGACTTCTTTCTCTGAAACCCATGTTGACTTGTTGTGATTATGGCATTGCCTTCTAGATGATCACAGACTCTCTTTCCTGGTATCGATGTCAGACTAACTGGACGATAATTGTTTGGATCCTTTTCCCCCCCTTTTTGAAGATGGGGACGTTTGCCCTCCTCCAGTCTGCTGGGACTTCTCCTGTTCTCCAGGAGTTCTCAAAGATCATTGCCAATGGCTCCGATATTACTCCTGCCAGTTCTTTTAATACCTAAAGACAGGGGAGCCTTTACTTTGGCATGATGCCATGCCTCCCCCTCAGCTGTTCTTGAAGGCAGGTCCTCTGGGGGAAACCTATTGCAGCCTATAATAACCAGGTTGACTGCAACTACCCAGAGGACCTTTCTTCAACCTCTCCCAGATTATGAAACGGCCTGCCGGAGGAGATCCATCAGATTACCAGCTTGGATGCCTTTAAAAAGGCCATCAATATGGATCTCTTCCGGCACGCCTTTCCTGAATATTATTCTCAGCTGCTCAATTGAACCCACCACTTTATGAATTTTCTGAAACCCCATTCAGCCCTCTTTGATTATTTTAATGTATAGTTTTTAACTGTTATTGTGTTTAATTGATATTTTAAGGGGAGGGAGGGAATAATTGGGTAATCATGTATGAATTATATGGATTTTTAACTGTAAGCCACTTCGATTGTCTTTAGACAGAGAAGCGGGTTATAAATAAAGCTTTTATTTACTATTATTTATTATAAGAAGATTCTCTTCTCAAACAGACTATGCCCCTGTGACTCTGGCCAAATAGAAACAACCGAGCACATATTACTCCAATGCTCATACTACAGGGACATCCGTGTCAGCTTTATCTCTTCTCTATTGTATAAACACCAAGGACACACCAGTCAATTCTACTCTTCCTTACTGCTTTCAGACACCAATCTGAATATAACACATAATGTTCCCAGATTCTGTGCCGCTGCAGTTAAAATCACTTCCGCAGAAGACAAGTATTAATGTTGCCCTGCCACACCAGATTTTTAATGAAATAATGTTTGTACCTGGCTTTTATCTTGTTTTTACCTTGTTTTTATCATTACCTTCTTTTATTCTGTATCCCCAACAGCAAATAGCGGGAATCATGTTGTGTCTATACTGTTTTTAATCTGTGTTTTTACCTGGTTTTTACCCTGTTTTTACCTTGATTTTACCATGCTTTTTAACATTACCTTATTTTATTCTGTATACCCTTTTTACCTGTACTGGTCTATGACCGTAATAAAGATGAACTGGACTTGTCTAGTTCTCATACATATGGACTGGCATCCTATTTGTCAGTTATGATGTCATGGCTTAGACCTACGACCTCGTACCTGTTTCCTGATCACATTTCTAACCATGGTCCCATTTTCACAATTGTAAATGCTCCTGAAATCCACTTTAAAGTCCTTATGGAGCCATGGTGGAGCAGTGGTTAAATGCTAGTACTGCAGCCACAGCATTGTAAATTCAATCCTAGAAGAGGGCTCCAAGGTCCTTTCAGTCTCCCATCCTTTTCTAGCTTGGTGAAATGACTATCCAACTTGTTGGGGGCAATTGGCTTATACATTGTAAACTGCTTAGAGAGTGCTAGTTCACTGATAAGTGGTGTAGAAATGTACTTGCTATTGCTTAAAATCCAACCATCTGTACCAAGGGATGGGGTTATGTGGAAGTCATGAGTGGGGCACTGAAAATGACACATTCTGCCCCCTCCCACTAGTCAGCAGTGTGCCGACAAGTTGTGACAGAATCACAGAGGTCTTTGCTTCTGCTCAACCTACAGTCACCTGGAGCAGGCTTGACATGTGCACCACACACCTTGGTGCAGCTGGCTGGAATTTAAGGTGGATTTGGGGAATCAGATTTGGAGATGTAGTATAGCTGCAACATTGTGACTGCCTGTCTGCTGCATTATCTCAGCACTTGATTTTATCGATAAGGACGTTATGATCACCTTTCTTTGTTTTGTCTAAACAAAACCTAACCTCTTTATCTTTGTCTTCTGAATTGGTCCTAACCATGGTCATTTTCTCTGTCCTCTTTGTGCAGCTTAATCTGGTTTCCAGTGCCACCCTCTCAAAGAGCACTTCTGATACCTTCCCTGATGGATTACCTCATCCCCCCACCTCTGCTACTGCACCCATTACTCCATTGAGACAGGGTCCTTCTGTCATCAGCTCATCCACTTTACACAGCGTAGGGCCTATTCGCAGGAGAAACTCAGAGAAGTTCTGCACGCCAATCTCCTCAGGTGAGAGTAGCTGGGGAGGCCATACTGGCATTAGAATGCTTTGTTTCATTGCCCTGGTGATGCTTCACTTTATTTACTTAATGACTTTTTTGTCTTTCCCCAGAACTTGCACAGAATCATGAGTTTTACAAAAATGCAGATGTTCGCCCCCCCTTCACATATGCCTCACTTATCCGACAGGTGAGAAAGTCCCATATTTTTGAGGCATGTAAAAGAGTGCCAGTTGGAGCAATTGTTTACATTTACCAGGAATGCAACTGCAAAAATAAACCTGAGGTTGCCAGTGGTACTTTCTTGAATGTTGCTTTTTGAGCTGATCTGGGAAGTGCAACTTGGATCGGGGTGGGGAGATGGGTGGCAATCTATTGTAAAACATGATGCTCTGTATCTGTTAAACTGCAAAAGTTTGCTGTAGTTTTGAATGTCTGGGTAGGTTCTGGATCTGCATTTCAAGTCAGCCTGTTAAAATTAATACTAGGCATTACAGTATTACAGGTAAAAGGAAAGGCAGATGGATATTTGTTCCCTTTTTTATAGCCTGTTTAGTGTAGAGAAGAGCCTGGAGATAAGTGTTCCCTTACTCTGTTTCCAGCCATCATTTCTTAACATCATGGCAGTCTTGATTGATTGATTAAATATTCCACCTTTTCCCCAAGATATGAGAATGTTTTTCTCAACCTACTGTTCTCCAGATGTTTTAGACTGGCTTTAGGCCATGCTGACTAGAGCAAACGGAAGCTGAAATCTAAAAATTCTAGAGGGTTTTCAGGCTAGAGAAGGCAGTGTTATGAACTTAATGCTTTTACCTTACTTTACATAATCAAGTTAGCATCTCCTTGACTTCCTCTCATGGGTGACTTTTATAAGTCATATTACAAGGGCACTGACGGGGTGCTTTTGTAGACCCTTGGGTGAATGGTGTATTAACCACAAATACAAAGAATGTGTGTGGGGAAAATTTTTAGAAACAAAAATGGCAACCATATCTGCCATCTCACAATCTTCAGGGATTTTCAAAACTTACCCAGTAAAATAAGTAATTTTGAGGTAATTTCTGCAGAATCACTAATCTAGTAATTAATAACAGGAGACTCCATTTAAAGGCTTACTTTACTAACAATGCTTCCTAGTTTGTAGTCTTTGTGGGAATCAGTGGTCATCCATAGCTTGATGTAATTAAATTATTGGCTGGTGGCGACTGCATTTAACATTAAAATACACTGTTTCGATTTACATGGTATGAGGAGCACTGGAGTCATCCTGCACTACTTCATTCCTGATTTTCAAAGTATAACTTTTAACTACACATTTCCTGTTGTAGCAGTATATAAGCAGTAGAGTTCATAGATATCAGCCTTACTGATCCATAACAACTGAAATCTCCTTTCAGCCTTGGCTTTCAGGCACAGCAGGTGGATTTTTTCTGTGTCACAGTTTCTCGGATGAACTGCAGCCTCTTGTCTCCAGAGCTGCCAACAAGCACATCTTTGACAAAAGCTAAATTCCCTAGGGTAGATGGCTTCTATTGCTCCCTTGTGGTACTTCATTGCGTGGGCACTTCCCAGTGAATTGAAGTAGGCCTTATAGCTTGGTGTATAGCTATGATATTCTCTTGTCTGCGTGACCTGCTTGCCTGTTCTCCACACCTTTATTCTGCTTCTAAAAATATGCTTAAGAGGAGATGCTAAGGTTATTACTCTTATTGTCTCTTTGGTGGCACTAGTCTTTCACAGCCTATGCAAAAAAGGCTGAATTAGAATGACTCTGGGGATCCCTTCCTGCTATTTCAGGTTGTTCTGGTAAACCTCTTCTAGATACCCAAGACCTGGCAAGTTTTTCTAAAACCTGTCAATGGCCAATGTATTCAAATGCAAATGTGTCACCTCTATTAACCAGACCAAGGTGTGGAATGCATTTGTGCTTATTTCTTGTCCGTCCTTCCTCATGTTTTAGGCATCCTGGTACATGAAGTGATAGCTGTAAAAATGCTGGATTAGACCAAATCACATACTGTATATTCTAATGTCCTGCTGGGGTCAGGCTGATGCTGTTGGAGCTTTCATAAAGCACAGTATGATGAAATACCAGACTTGCTTGTTGTTTGTGCCAGCTAGTTCAGAAAAATGTTACCTCTGAATCTGAGCTTTGTTTCTAGGCCTCCATGGCTGAGAAACAATTGTCCAGATGTTAATCCTGTAAACATTTTAAAAATAGTTTTTTCAGCCAGCCAATATTACATTAATTTTTGCTTGTTGAGAATCTACTGCTTACTAGATTTATTGAGTTACCCAAAATTATGAGATAATAATTTACTCTCGCTATGCTGTTTTTAATCGTAAATGCTTCTACCCTACATACCTCTGTTTCAACAGTAATTGCAGCTTTTTTTTTGGCAGCAGTGTTACTGGTGTCACATTCAGCAGTAGTTCACACTCCTCTCCGCTGGAATCCTCAGAGTCCAGTGTAGCTCACAATCCTGTAAATTTGCCTAACCCTGTTGTATCAAACTCTTTTTGAAAGACTTATAACTTGTTGATGCTGTGGCTATCTATTCTTTTTCTAGTTATAATTGCACCAGATGGCTGAATCTGAGTCAGGTTGATAAAGGGGAAACTCATTTTTCATTTACCATTGTTGAATCAGAGGTCCTGAAAAAGATGGTGCAAGGAAAAAATGAGCCAGTTCATGGTGATCTTTATATAGGATCAGAACCACAAAATTCAAGTCAAACTAACTTGTCTAGGTCTGTTCCTATACAATTCCTGGTTTTCAGCCGTGGTTTTTGCACTTCCCTCAGTCATTCAACACTGTTTTCTGCATCATGAGAGAAATATGTTAGCACTGACTTTAAGCATAGGAACCAGAAGTTGGCAAGATGTGTAGAGTAGTCCAACTCATTTGATTCTTAATAATTTCATGGACTATCTGCTAAATATATTGCTACAGTGAGTTGGGTCTCTGTTACCAGGCAGATGGGCTCTAGAATCATTGATATCATCACAGCCAAACAATAGCTGTGCAGTGGTGTAAAATAATTAACTTGTATTAATGATCTTATTGGATACTTTTTACATTTGCTTTGTAGTCTGTGGCAGGGAAAAGAGAAGATGGCTAAGAACAAATAGGACAATTAACTTTTCCAACCTACTTGTACAGTTCTCATAGCTATTGGGGGGAGATGGGTCACACTTGCACACTTTGATTTTTTTGTTAGTTTCTGCATTATGTAATCTTTGGGAACTCATCTTCCCTTGGCCTCACCTCGGAGGGGTTCACCCCAGCCCAAGGGTCCCTCACATATATTGCTGACCAAGGGATAGCTTGGGTAGAATTTGTTTGGGGGCCCAATTGGACCCACTGTGAGAGGTGCTGGGCCCCCTCAGTGAAATGATTGGAATACTTCTTTGCTGTGTACTGTTCGCTGCATCATTTATCTCCAATAAGCCTTACTCTACAGCAGTAACATATGCCAGTGTCTGGCCCTGAGTGAACACTTGGAGAAGCCTAGAACTCCACCCAATTCTGGTACTAGACAGATGGTAACGTCTTACAGCATGAAACCTGTGTAGGATTGGAGATGGCACTTTAATGGCTGCTAGTCTTCTCCTGATGTTGTGCATATCATGTAATAAATATGGATGTCTTAACTTGCCCTACATTTAGCAGTTTGACACACGAAGCTGGAAAAAAGTGCTAACAGGGCATTAATATTTTGCAAAACTTCTGGTGTCTTTTCATAATTGTTGACTTAACATTGAGGCAAGATGATATGATGGGACTGAAGTTTGGGAGTAACACTTCATGTTCTTAAAATACAGGCTATCCTTGAGACGCCCGACAGGCAGCTAACATTGAATGAAATCTACAATTGGTTCACACGGATGTTTGCCTATTTCAGGAGAAACACAGCTACCTGGAAGGTAAAGTTTAGCCTTAGATTTAAATGCACTCGGGACATCCTGCTTCCCTATAACAATAGTCTCCTTGGTTTCAAGTGCTAAAATTGGAGGACACAAAACAGTATTGATGTCAACATGACTTGTTCGAAGGTGGTCTCTAGTAAACTGTTGGGACAGGCTGCTCAGCAACTTTATATGCCCATTTCTGAGTTCAATATGACTATATCCTGCTAATGGAGATGGTCTTGGGAATTATGCCAAAATTAAATGTTTGGTGGCCTGTGGAGGAATTAATGTGATCAGCGACCTGCTAATGATTTCATTGTCTGCAATATGATATAATTGTCCAAGATGTATTCTACATATTGACATATTGACATCCTGCTTAAGTTTGTGGAGAAAGGATAATTTTGTAGTAGCTTTTATATAAAATCAACCTACAGATGAAAGTTTACTTACTGTTAGATAGCATTAATAGTGAGGTTATCAGATACTGTATTAAAGTAGAAATCCATAAAGAAAGGTTTCCTATAATATTATGCTCTGTATACTGAAAGAGTACTTCAGATACTAGCACGAAACAGGCAGTGGTGTCACTAGGGGGGTGTAGACTTCACCAGATGACACCCCAGAGGGGGTGTCACCCTGTGGGGTGGTACACTCAGCTCATCTGCTGAGTGAGTGATAAAGGGTGTCACATCCCTTTTTACCTAGCAACCATGGCATTCCCTTCCATTTGGGCTTGGGTGTGTTTGCAGCCATGCCAGAGCCCAAACAGACCTCCAGGGAACTGGTACTGCCCCCTCCAGTATAAGTGGATGCTAGAAAGCAGTCCATTCCATTTGGGTTTTGGCATGGTTGCAGCCACACCAGATCCCAAACAAAATTCTGGGGGCCAAGGCAGTCTGCCCCCCCCCCCACTGCACCAGATTACACCAACCTCCGGTATGCTGTTGGAAACAGGTAAAATGATCCATAATCAATTTTCACATCTTACCTTTCCTGCAAAAAAAACTGAGAAAAGGAAAATGTTAATCACCCTTGCAGTGCAACATTTCATTTTCACAGGTAAGATGAACAATTCCCATATTCAGTCATTATCCAAATGAGAAGAGTCAATACATGAATCACTCTGTATCAATTTTAATGACTCCCAGTTAATATGGGACTGTTGGGAGGAGGTGTTGGGGTAGTGGATGCCAATGCCATCAACACAATATATACTTTTGAAAAAATGCCCCTGATTTCCATGGCTTTTGTCCTAATCTCTGTGGCTAACCTGATGGAAAAGCTACAGATCCTCAACACAATTGACAAATTGAGAATGTAGCTTCAAATGTGTCAAGCTACAGAGATGGTGACACAAAATACAGAACTGTATTCCATCTCTCAGAAGAATCAGCTTCAGCCTCTGAGGTGGGGGCAGTGAAGTGTGGGTGGGTGACAACAGCATGTGACCAATCTGTTCCGTTATAAGGCTGCAGAAATAGGTCTGTATCTGCATGCACGTGGCTTGGCTACAGAAAAAGCAGAAGGGGAGTTAGAGATGCTAGAAAAAGAAAATAAGGTTAATGATAACCTGGGGGCTGATATCTCGCTGCATGTGGCAAATAGATGCCTCAGCTACTGCTACTCAAGCTGGCTTTCCTGAGTATTGGGAGTTCTCCCCAGGATGTAGAGAGTCTTCTGATAGGAAAGGGGGTGTGTGTAAGGGGGAGGGAATTTCTAGTGTTTGTCAGCCTTGAGAAAGAAGACTATGAGAAGGTAACTTAATCTTTACAAAAAATATTTTGTGGATGAAACATGTTCAAAGAACCCAGAGCCCGTCCCTTATCCTGGTCAGACTCTTCCTTATTCTATTCAGGCTCCATATGTTATTTGCTAGGTCACCATCGGTGAGTATCTCTGTTTCACCAGCAATAAAGTGTGAGAACAGGGAGGTGTCTGTTTCCATTGCAAATGCATTTATATGTAAAATAACTGAGGCCTTGACAGCTACTATCATCATTATGATCTAGATACATTTCTGACACAAATGGGGAGACATCACATTTGTTACTCTTTTGAAATTTTTCAGTCCTGTCAGGGTCTAAAAGAGGACAGGGTCTCCAAGTGTAGAAAACAATGGGAAAGTGCTGAAGTTTGTTGGTTAACCATACGCTCAGTATACAGAAGTTTTTGTTAACTGCTGTCAAGTCAGCTTCAACTTATGGTGACCCTATGAATGAGAGACCTCCAAGTCAACCTGTCACCAACAGCCCTGCTCAGGTCTTGCAAACTCAGAGGCATGGCTTTCTTGGTTGAGTTTATCCACCTGTACATTTAATTCCTGGCATCTCCATGAATACTGAAACCCTGGAGAGCTCTGTCAGTGCAGATAATAGTTTATACTGAGTTGACACAAGGCATCTACCTACATTCTGTGTTCCTCAACGAGGCATAAGCATGCCTTCCACTGTGTTTAGGAGAGAAGGAGTCTAGAAACATAGGTGCCTCTGCTTGCTCTTGATATAAAATGACCCAACTCCAATGAATGCATTAGACATACTGAATGCATTTTTGCAGGCCATTTCACCCAAAGTGTTCACCCCTCCTTCTACTGAAGAGTATTATATGTGTGTTGCTTTGTGTGATAGTCCTCACTTGCTCTCTTGAATTTAAAGCTAGCTCTGCTTCTGTTTTCCCATATCTTCCTTGTGTTGTGTGTTCAGTGAGATTTGGAGACCAAAAGAACTGCTTCCTCCTTGGGATGGGAAAAAGAGGAAGGCAGAGCAGTGCTATCTCCAGAGTAGGGGTGTGTGTTGTGTTCCTGCAGCTGGACATCTCTGCCTTTCAGCCAGAGTCCTGATAAGATTTCTTCCTCCAGACATGACATAATTCTGCTACTATCACACGCAGGCTCTGATACAATCACTCCCTCAGACGGGAAGCCAGAGTCATTGTGTAGCCCTCAAATTCTGATAACAGCCTAGCAATGCTTGCTGCCCATTAAGCAAGTGCAAGCCTGAAACAAGCAAGTTACGTTTGGAAAGCAAAAAGGCAATAATGACATCAAACTGTTCAGTGAGTGAACAGATTTGGATCAATGCTTTTGGAAATCGTTGCTTGCTTATAAAATTCCTTTAAATTCCTTCTGTTGTAATATACATGTTTAGCTAGAATTAACACCCCCCCCCCCAAATTCAGTAATGGAATCCCCACTAGGAAATTTTGGATAGCAAAGTAGGCAAAGACCTCTTCTTGAATTTCTGATGTGTTGCTCCCCATGACTGAGAGTACCCGACAAAATTATGGTTGATCTGATCGTTTCTGCTTTCAGCTGTTCCTGATATCAAGCTAGGTGGCAGCCTGTGTCCCGAGCTCCTGCAGAAAAAACAGAGAGAAGAATCTCAAAATGTACTTGAATTGTGTATGGCCTATTAATTTTTGCCTTTCCGTTACCATTTATGGGTTTCATTTATGATGCCTCAGTTTCTGTGAAATTTGTATTAGAGACTACAGTTTCACAAAATGAATTGTAAAGTAGGAAAAGAGCCAGATCTTTGGGCAGCTGTTGTTGTTGTATGCCATCAAGTCGTTTCCAACTTATAGTGACCCTAAGGAAATTGGAAGAGGATCCTTTGTGTAACTTGTTGGTCATCTGTCTCTAATGAGTGGACATAAAAATATGAAGATATGGCCATGGTTTATCTAAAGTTAAATGTAGATAGAAAACTGGGTGACTTGCAGGTGAAACAAGTCCCTTGAGGTGTATGGTTTTTGTGAGCATACAGTATGTATATACAGGGGCACATTCTGATGAAGTTGTTTTATTTTATTTTGAATGTGCATGTTGACTTAGCTGATCCCTGAGAGCCACATAGTGCCCAAAGTGCTCAATGCTTATTTCCCACCATGTGTATGACACTGTCAAAAAAAAATTGGAGAATATCCAAAGAAGACAGGTGTTCAACCTGCACACAGAACAGTACCTGTTCCTTTTTTGTGATTACATTGCCTCTATTTTTGGTTATGTTCTAAAATCAACAGGAACCTGGGAAAGTTCTGTGCTTTGATAGTACTCTGCTAAGTTCCTTCTTTGTTTCTCACTATATGTTTAATTCTTTTCAGCCCTCTACCCCAGTTCTTCTTTTCCAGTTAGGTAGTATTCACAACTTAGATTGGTCTGAGGAGCGTAATTGAGAAGTGCTGGATCATTACTGGAAACCATACATGTAGGCTGATTTTTGTGTCTGGGCAATGGGCATCACTATCCATAAATTACTCTTGAAAACTACTGCCCCTGAACACTGCCCTTGTTTATCGAGTATGGGGAACCTGTGGCATTTTGGAAGTTGTTGGACTCCTATCAGCCCCAGCTCGCATGGCTGGTCACAAGGTCAGGAATGATAGAAGATGTAATTTATAAATCTCTAGAGAGCCACAGGCTGTTTCCTCCTGAAACCTATCCTCAGGGAAACACACATTTTTCTCTCTGCACCCCTATTTCAGTTAACGCTCCATCTCTTTTTCTCCCAGCATGATAACAATCTCTTCGCTCTCTTTCTTGTTTACCCACACAATCCCTTTGTAGCCCATCTACTTTGGTCCATTTATCACTCCCTACCCCATACACTGTGCATCCGCACTTTTCTTTGAATTGCAGCAGGTATCTCTATGCCCTTTATGTCTCCTCCCTACTTTCTGTCTCACCATCCTACATGTCACTCTAATTTGTTATTTCCCTTTCTCTGTTGCCTCACCTGTAGGTTTCTCTTCACCCCATCTCTATTATCCTTCCATTTTCTTCTTTCCTTTTTAATATTCAGCTTCTATTCCCACTTTCAGTTCTCCTCCCCTGTCTCCCCAGCTCTCCTCCCCCCCACCAAACAGTGAAGAGCACCTAAGACACTTTCAGACACTTCACAACTTAACAGCCTTTTCCTGTATTAAACAGCAGCAAACCTGGGTTTGCAAGTCTGTATGTGTAATGGGAATCTAAAGCTTGTCCTTGCTCTTGACTGTGTGCGTTATGACACATGCATTTATGTACATTACATTTCTAAATGTATATTTTAGAATGATCAGATTTCACATCAATAAAATCTTTTTGAACGTGATCTAAAAATGTGTGTAGATCTCTCGGAGTCACAGACCCATAAAGAGTGTCTTATTGCATGGGGGGGGGACTTTACTGCAAACTCCTTGTTGTGCCTCTAATACTAGGGAGAGGAATATCTAATAATTTTTTTTCAGTTGTGCAGACTGTTGGAGGATCTTAGTTTTCTGATTAGGAGGAGGACTGCAGCAGTTGGTTGTCTGGCCTTAGGTTTTGCACTCCAATCCTGATGGAAGTTCTTCTTTGTAATTCAATTGAATATCATGGCTCACTGTCTCTAAAAGCTCTGAATCTATTTTTGTCATTCATTTCTAGAGTTTCTCTTCCTCCTTTATTTGGTTGCCACCCACCTGAGGAAAGAGATCTCTTAATTTCTGGTTAATGTAAGCTTCCTTGTACAGTAGGATGTTCGTATAACATATTGCTGGAAGCTCTGATGGCAATGTTTGCTTGCCTCATCACAAAGCTTTGTCCATAGATGAAGGCAGATAGTTAACCTATTCAAGTGCAAAATGAGAGACTTGAAAGAATTTTCACTCCTGCTTGTTCAAGAATTACATAATCCTAGTCAGTAGAGTCTAGAAAACAATTATTAGCTGACACCTAGTCAATTCACCTGCCAGAGGAGGAATTTTTCCTACTATGTAATTATTTACAATACAACAAATTCTAGCTATAATAGCTTATGCTATGCTATAATCGTGTTCTCAAAACACCAGATATGAAAGTGCTTCAGGGAATACAACTGCTGTGAAATTTCCAAGCAGCATGTGATGTCTTTAGCTATGATACTAACAGCATATAGCCTTGTGCTTTTATGTTTTGCTTACAGTTTCAGAACACAGGTACAAAAGAGTGCTTGCATGCAGTTAAACTCAAAGGTATGTAGGCATATATATTAGCATAGTTCTATTTCTGATGCTAATGCTCATTTGCTTTTCTGTCCTGTCCTTTTTCTTAGTGTTCAGGGCAGTCCAGAGCACTTCAAAAAATACCTCCAAAACAAAGCATGACCTTTTCAGTAGGTCTGCATTCATTGATATCTATAATGTAAATAAAAATCCATTATTAGCAAAATGAGATCCACATTAATTCTCTACACTTGTGCTACTTGTCTTCTACTTTTTTTTACAGTAATCAACAGTCACTTGTAGATGAAAAGTCTGTCAGTTATTCCAAAGATGGGGTACTTCTAGAAATTTTCTGATGAGAGAACATTAAGCCTTCAGTTTAATAGTCATCCATTGCCATTTAAATCAGTTCTTGTAAAAATGTATATTTTATATAGTTACACATTTATACATTTGTATAGTTTTATACAAAATGCATGTTATTGTCTGCACCTCAAAAAGGACTTTC
The DNA here is from genome assembly GCF_019175285.1 of Sceloporus undulatus. Taxonomy (NCBI): domain Eukaryota; kingdom Metazoa; phylum Chordata; class Lepidosauria; order Squamata; family Phrynosomatidae; genus Sceloporus; species Sceloporus undulatus. The sequence goes on along the minus strand of NC_056525.1, from coordinate 63,301,256 downwards.
TGGTCGAGCAGGCTACAAGTAGAAAGCCAAAAGTGAGTTGGTGCCCCACTAATAGACCTTCTTTTACCATTATATATTTCCCTAACCATGTCAACTGAGTGTAGTCCTTGACTCATGCTTTGATCATATGAAGAGAATTCCACATTATCAAAGGATAGCGAGGCTACACTATTAGCCCTGTCCCTCCAGCACTAGCTTCCTCGTCCCATCTGTGGTGCCCACGTTAGACATAGATGTCTCAGAAGGAAAACCTGAGTATGGCTATGCACTCTGCAGCCCCAGTTAGAATTCCAGAACATGTGAAAACCTTTTTGGAAGGTCTGCATGCATCTCCACTGTAGACACCTTCTCTTAATTTGTGGTCAGTGGGACAAGAAGGTATGTGACCTTAGTGGCAGGAGTAACACCATGACTACATAGCACTTTGCTTGCAATGAATCTGATTGGATGAAATGGCATTGCACTCACACTATTGATAAATGAAAGGGAGATTTTTATTGGACAAATAGTATATAAAAACCCATAAATTGAATACAGCTCTCCAAATGTAAGAGTTCTTTACACGTTCTTTACAATAGTTCTTTACATTTACCTCTGATCTCTAGCCTTCGGGAAACAAACAGACTTCCCATCTTTCCCCTTACAGTACAAAAATAGCACTTTCATTGACAGAGTATGTGGCATTGTTGAAACTATAGTGGAGCTATTGTGCCACCCTACTAGGAGCACTTGTTTGCCATATTTAGGTTTTAAAAATGAAACAAAATGGATTTGGTTATAGAAAAGGAGTATGTTTCAATGCTGTTTCTTTCCCTACCTGCCGTTGTCCTCTTCATCCTCCCCATCCTCTAAACAGCAAAGAGCAACCAAAGCATTTGTTTTTTCAAACAAATCCACACTTTTAAAGATCATTTTATGTATTACAAACCTGGTTTTGTGATTGAGTATATGGGATAGGGAGCCACAGCACCTCATGACTGCTGTGTGTATTTTTTATACTGTACATGGTTGCAAACCTGGTTTTGTGATTGAGTATATGGGATAGGGAGCCACAGCACCTCATGACTGCTGTCAAAATATATGTCTGACTATGGCACATTACCTTTCTAGATGTGCATATTATAGCATTTAGGTTACACATTTTAAAAAAAATTGGCAAAGTATATATATTGAAAAATATAGAAATTCTTCATTTTCACCTGAAGAAAGTCCCTCTGGTTTCAAAAGTTTGAGAAAATTTTACTGCCAATTCTGCTGCAAGCCTTTGATTCTAGGAAAAGTCACAATGCAGACACACTCACACCCATCCTACTGGAAAACCAGTGTAGGTATTCCATTCCTAAAATGAATGAGAAATTTCGTTGATTTGGTTTTCAGTGTAAAATTGCCAAATGTATCCTTCCTGATACTTGAACTAGTATATGCATGCTGCAAAAATGTGTACATTACCAAGTTTGTGATGTCATTCAGAAAAAATGAAAAATTGCACAACACTTGTATGTTTTTAAATATGCACACACAATGCATTTGCTGATGTTGTTTTCAACTTATGACGACCCTAAGGTGAACCTATCACAGGGATTTCTGGAGCTGAGAATGTGTGACTCCCAGGGTCACTGGGAATCAAGCACTGATCTGAAGCATTGTAGTCCAAAGCTCAAACCACTATACCAGCCTGCCTTTTTCTTTTTTCTTTTTGCAATACATACTTTTTTTAAAAAAAGTTGAAGTTTGGACATAGATGCTTTAATATATGGGAAATTGTTTAAGAATAAGTATTTGCAGAAGTACAGACAAATTTCACGTATTTAAAATGTGGTAAAAGTACTTTTAAAATATACAAAGAAATCTGTATATTTCTATGTTGATGGAAAAAATGATGTAATGTAAAATGAGATGGAATGAACTTCAGAATGAAAAAAAAACCATGAGAACTTCAGTGAAACTGAGCTTGACAGATCCTCCTATCCCTAGGCAGCCCTGCAGAAAAGAATGCCAAACATGTATTGTTTGCAGCTCATTGTGGGAACCAACATCTAGGAACCTCATAGACTTATGAAACACAAAGATGACTTTGGGAATATTGTTCATCTTCTCTCTGGATTTGGACATAGTCAGAGGAGCTGATATTACTTTTCCAACATCTCCCAAACTCTTCCAGTGTGAATGCTGTCGGTAGTGAACCCTTTATGTCATGTTACCATCATCTTTAGCAAAGGGGGGCAGGTGGTCAGAAATGAGGTTCAAAAGACTGAAATGAAAAAAAAAGGAATAACAGATGAGGATGCAGAAAGACTTGACGTGAAACAAAAATCAGTGCAGATTGAGGTAATAGATTGATATCTGAAGCAGAAAGAAAAGATAACAAAGTGAGGATTTGAGTAAAATATATGGCCAAGATAGGGGTTTAGAAGGAACTGCAGGTGGAGTGACATCTGAGCATGCAGTTGGTGGAAAGGCATGGGAGAGATTGGATGCTGAGACACCTGAAGTGATGCAGAGAGAGAACAGGTTATGTACTCTGAGATAATGAGAACAAAACAGAATTAATTGAAAATAAAATACTAGTTATTAAAATTGGCAAAAAAATGTCCATTAGTGGTTAATATAGTAAAACACTCCTCTTGAATGCATGCACAGTGGCTTGACACATTAGGAAGATTGTCAGTTTGCTTAAAATTCAGTAGAAAAATTTATAAATATATCTTTTTTTAAAAGAAAAAATTAAGAACTGGCTGGGATTCTCCAGAAAGAAAACTTTAGCAAGTATTTGATAAAAGGAATGTTAGCCAGTTGTCTATTAGCTCCTCATTAAAGAAGATAATCCTTAACACTGCTGTCCCATTGCTAACTATGACACACATATGTGCATGTTTGGCTGAATTGTGCCCTTGACTTGTTCGCACTGGGACAGTATAATATCTTATATTATACATAATATAAGAGTGACATGGAATGTTTGTTTTTTAAACAAAAATCAAGTATTTTATTACTTGCTAATTATAGAATAAACTATTTTATCTGTTTTGCACCCTTTTTACCTTTTGCTCATGTATTACTAACATCTTTAATTTGGAAGGAGGATGTAGTCATTTTAGTTCAGGGTGTTTTCCACCATATTCAACTTTCATACAGCCTTCATAAACTCATCAGATCTAGCCTTATTGCATGAATGCATAGTAACTCTGCTTATTTTATGTCATGTTTTTCTGGCACTAACAATTCATAAAAGCACAAACATTTGATGGCAGAGGTAGAGATGTTACAGTTGCTTAATCAGGAGATCTCTAGTTGTGTATTATTAATTTTTGGCACTTTCACCTGCAAATGTAGCAAGTCCCGTTTTGCAGGGAAGGCTGATTACAGCTCTACATTCCTACTTTCAAATTGCTTGTTGTATGGGATGTAATAACTATGCACTATTTTTTTAATCCTCAGTGAGAATGAGTACCTCAATATTTCAAGACATTTAGTCAAGAAAATTGTAAGCTTCCATAAGATTTTTTGTGTTTTAGGATTTCTTTTTTGGGGGAAAAATGCATGTGTGTGTGTGTGTGTTTTAAAAAAATATTTTGTGCAAAGAAAGGAAACATTTTGTACAAAATCCAAAAGTGTTTTGCACAAAAATCATTAATTTTTGCACAAAAGAACATGTATGGTTTGTTTGGGATTTTTTTGCAAAATAATTCCTGAAGTCCAAACAATGTACAAAACCTCTCATAATCTTATCCAGTGGGGATAAAATAAGATTTTTTAATTCTTGTATTAAAGAATGAAGTAAAGCAAATATTTGCATGCCTACTGTTCTGTAAGTAAATGCACATGAATAATGATATTAGGGAAAGGAAATTTATTGCTTTACTATCTACAGTGTGAGATCCAGTGCCTTGCTGTCCACTGGGTTGCCTGTATTTTATTTTAGTAGGGTTTATAGTTCTTCAGCTAGGTACATCCTCCAAGTTTTCTTTAAGTCCCCCCCCCAGGCATAAACCATCATTGAGGGATCTTTGCAAGGTTGGTAAAGTCCTTTCATACACAATTTCATTTTCTGTCTGCAACTTTGCTCCAGTAACATCTCCCTTTCTTTCATTGTAGTGTTTGCATCACTGAATTTTCCACCACTTGTATGTTGTCTGCTTAACCTTTTGGAACCTTCCAAAAGCTACACTGTGTTTTGTTCCTTAAAAAAATAGTTTTGGTAAAAATGTGTTACTTGTATGAATGTCAGCATGTGAGAATTTTTTTTAAATAAAACCAATCATGTACACACACACAAAACAGTAGCGAACTGGCACATTGACTTTGGCACACTTTTTGTTGCACCTTTGGCTTAACATAAAAATTAAGGTGCTTGAATCTTTAAAACAAAGCAAAAAATCTATAGTAGTTCTAACAGATAAATTGGTACATGCCAGTAAAATGAATGCAGAACTTGTTCTCCCACAGACATGGACAATTATAAAGCTAATTATCTTTGCTCTATTTAGAGTCTTTCACTTTGACGTTTAAATGCATCACCCTTTGAACAAGTGTCCTGGGAACATTTGTGTGTTAGGGTGGGGGAAGACAGGAGACAACCATCTGTGGATAGATAACCTTTTTATTTTTCCTCCTTAATATGAAGTAAGAGCCACGATATTAACCAGCATGGATGTCAGTGAATAGGTAATTTTAAGCAAACTATGGAGGACCATAATCATTTCAAGGGTCCTCTGTTTGTTCATGCACCAATCATAGAGTCCCCCTAATGGTTCATGTGGAATATTGCAAGTATATATGCTTTTCTTGTACAGTCACTGACACGAACAACGGCACTAAGAGTCCTGTGAATGGTGATAGTCAAGGTCTCATGGAAGAGAAAGGAAAGGAAAGGAAAGGGGAGGGGTGACCTGGAGAAATATGAGACCAAAATTGTAAGTGTGTCTCTTACTGAGAACTGTGTACCTAGTGGAAAATGGGGGGGGAAATAGTTAAGGCAAAAGCTGAGAATCAGATTTTTTTGCTCCAGGAGAGGAGATGAAGCATGCATTAGCCAAAAGCTGCTTACTTCTGCATGCTTTATTGATGCTATACTCTTTATGTTCAATATAAATAAGAACAAATGTATTTGTTCAGATTGAAAACCTCTAATCAAATTAATGGTACTTTAGAGAAAGGTTTTCAAAAATGATTTTTAAAAAGGCTGTTTAATTTTTTAGAAAACGATGTTTTAATCTTTATCTATACTTCTGGAGCACTTTGAGTTACTCAGGTAGTAGGCATTGGGTGAGTGAAAAGTAAACAAGGACCAAGAGGTAAAGTGAGAGGTAGCTGTAAAGAGGCATATGTGAGGAGGATTTTTTTGGTATGACAGCAGCAGCACAGACAGCTAAGAGAGATGCTGAATGGTTGAGGTAGGAGCTGAGGAGAGATGCTGGGCCAGGGGCATAAAGCAAACATCATTAGAAAAGACAAAGATAAGAAGCAAACAGAGCAGCCAAGCCTGGCATTAAATAAATACTCTGTAAAATACAAAATCTGCATTAAAATCATGCAAGAAGGGCTCCATGGAGCAAAGGACCACAGAAATGAAGCAAAAAGCAAAGACATGCTTGGCAGCACCCTGCTACCACCCACTGGGGTGGGTAAGAGGTTGTGGAGCCCACATAAAATGCTAGAAAGCTTAAGTTCCTTAATTCTGGTGCTCAGTTCCTTTCCTGCTTTTTGTATATACCAAGATAAGTTCACACTATCAGCTACAGCAATATCCATACATGTGGTGGGGAAGAATGGCCCTCCTGATGGTGCTGAATTGCAACTCCTGTCAGTCCAACCCAGCATAGCCAGTGACAAGAAATTATGGGAGGTGCAGTGCAGCATTATTATACATCTGCCAGACCAAGGTTGCAGTGGGAGACCCCTTTGGTGTCCCACCATAGGAACAGTTCTGTGTAAATTGACATGGGAAAGGGCCTTCTCAGCTGTGGCACCCCAACTGTGGAATGCCATCTCCTTAGAGACCCGCTTGGCACCAATTCTGGCTTTATTTTGTTGTTGTTGTTGTTGTTGTTGTTGTTGTTGTTGTTGTTGGCTGCCCTTGAGTCAACATCAACTCATGGCAACCTTATGGATGAAACATCTCCAAAAATCCCTATCTATTATCTCTGCTCAGATTATGCAGACTCAAACTCCCATGGCCTCCTTGGTTGGGTCTACCAACTAAGCAAAAAGATGTCTGTTTATTACAGCCATTTGGGTATATCTGGCTTCCTCCAAAATGTCAGTGTACTTGGTTTTAAATTGTTTTAATCTTTGAAACATATTTTAATTATTTAATATGCCGTTAATCCCTTTATATTATTTTTATTGTTTTAAATTGTATTAATTAGTTAAATGGATTTTATTTGCACAGAACCTCATTATATTGGAAGGGATGGAAAAATTTTAATAATTAAAATAAACATCTGTAGCACTCCCAGTTGGTACTAATCCTGAGTTTGGACCCAAGACCCTGATGGTATAAAAGTGAATGCAAATAATAGCAGGACAGCCATCTGGTTAGGAGTCACTAGCCCACCAGGAATTTCTCAGATTCAGCATGGGGTCTCAGATTCAATGTGGTAAGGGGTAAAATGTGCAGACACTCCCACCCATTGACTGACTCTGTTGTCTGGCCAGTAGTAACCAGGACTTCACTGATGAAATAGAGGCTGAATTTCCCACAACACAGGTTTCCAAAAGGCTAAACCTCTGGATAATCTGTGTACTTCAGCACCAGAGGGCATCTGCCTTCAAGTTAGTTTCAATAAAGAAGTTGCAATAGAAGAAAATGTGATGTTTCTTGCAGCGCCTTATCCCGTTCAGGGTTTGCTCTACCCAAAATAAAACATCAGGCTGCAGTGTTTTTACAGGGAGAAACAGGCCTTATTCTCTTGATTTCTGCATTCATATTGTCTTGGGAGACAAAAAATCACTTCCTGAGAATCTCTTTGTGGATCTCTTAGGCTTTTGTTCCTTTGCATTCTCTCTTTCTCTTTCTCTCTCTCTCTCTCTCTCTCTCACACACACACACACACACACATACATGACCTATGTCCCAGATAAACCCTGAGGCAGACCTGGTGCTCACAGACAATCTGCCACAAAGTCTTGGCGCTTATCTGCACCTCATAGTACAAGCAACATCAATGCCACAGAAAGAGAAGGGGTGATAAGCATTTCAGATGTCATCAAAAAGGTGGTGCAGGAAAATATGGTCTGTTTGTTACTCTGTAAAAGTACCAGTACACTGCAAAGCTATTATACAAGCTATTTCTCCTGGCTCCCCAAATGTGTTATTGTACTCAAACCATAGTGTCATGTCAGTTCCATGAGGCTGTTACAAAGCCTAGGCCTGTGAAACAAGAAAACAGTGCCATGTAAAAGTGCCTTCAGTTTGAATGCACTGACGTAACCCTTCGCTTTTTAAAATGTGGGCAGTGTTGTGATAGGAGTAGTGAGAATAAGAAATGTGCAGTGCTTGTTTCTTTCCTCTTTTAAAAAAAAAAACCTGTTCAGAGACATCTACTATAAGAGGGTCTTTAGCCTTGTTGTCAATCAACATGGTCTTACTGAATTTTAGAAAAGTAGATTCCTCCGCTGCTAAACGTAGTGGCAAAAAAGTAGTGGCTAACAGTTTTTCAAGTAGTGTCTGAGCAACATCAATCCATTATAACAAGAGTGGAAAGAAAGACCTCTCCTCCCATGTTTGGAGAACAAGGGCACAGAGGGGGGGAAATCACAAACATTCTATTGGATAAATAATAGAAAGAATAGGGAGGGGGGAAGGAAAGGAGGGGCTTGAAAAAATGAACTGTAACCAAAAATTGGAGGAACAAGTCTAATTCATTCTGTCTCCAAGAACTGCAAGACTTTCTATGGTGTGGGGGCTTTATTTCCCATTTCCCTCTTTTGCCTTGTTGTCTTGGCCGGCTCTTTTGTTTATACGGCCCCCGTTCGACCTTTTAAATTGCTGTTAATGTTTTAGCGTAACGAATTAGTCTCTCATCACGAATCAGAACTCGAAATAAAAAAAAAAACCTCCGAGGCCAACATCCTGAAATTGGGGTCATTCTCATTTGCAAGGCAGAGAATCTGAGAACCTTAATGCAAGGAAATTTATTCAAAGGCAGAGCCCCGACGTGATTAGGCCCTTTGTAATTATAGCTCGGAGAGATTCCACTCCAGCCTCCTGCCTCCCTCATGGATTAGCAAGTGAGTCGGAAAAATACACAGGATTTAATTAGAGGCAAATTAAAATTGGTAATGAAATAGGGGCAGTAGCAAATGGCAGGGAGTTAGAAGGGGGGAAAGGGAACTAGTATCTCTCGGGGCAATACTGCCTGTGTACGTGCGTTTTCTTTATTTTACATTTAGAAATGTAAAGATGAGCAACACAGGATAAAGAGGAGGGGTGGGCTGTGAGTTTCAGAGGGAGAAAAATCTGAAGAGCTCCAAGCAAAAAGATGGTGTTGGAAACACACTGTCCCTCTTCATATTTAGCTTGCTTTCCCTCTCCCTTCCTTTTCGTCTTCATTTAGCCAATAATGGGGGATTACATAAGCTGGTTTGTGGAAGCTCCAGCAACCATTCTCAGTTGACATCCCTGGGAGGTGAGAATAAGGCACATGTTCACAAAATGGTTCTTGTATAGACACTTTGTTTGGAAGTGTTCCAAAGCCTGAAAGGATGTGTTCCCCTTTGGAAGAACTCCTGCTGGCTTTCAATGTGACTGCAGAATTGATGCATTCTCCATAAGGTACACTATTGGAATGTCACTTGATGGTTCCCATCCTCCTGTATCTCAAAGCAACAATCGGTTTCCACCTGCTGCCAGTGCTTGTTGATGCCGTAGATTGCCAAAGGAGGGGGATATTATTCCCCTCCCATTACTGTTCCACCAAAACCTTTCCCTGCTGCTGACATTGGCTAACATGAGTTCCCCCTCTCATGTTTCTGTAGGATAGTCCCCAGGTACATACATGTGTATTCACTATCCTAAGGATACATGATAGCTGGAACTGATTAAGATCAGGCAATATACAGCAGAGGTGAAAACATATATGCACCTAATTTGGAGGTAGGACTGATAGCTGATGTATTATATAACTAAATAATATCATATAGCATATACAATATTGTACAATACAACAAAAACAGGTATTACAATCAACATATTGTTATCTTTAGCATATAGTAAGCTAAAAGCACTATCTCCTTGACAGTTGTTATGCTGAAAAACAGATTTTAAGGCTATCAATAGCAGGTTGCTGACAACACACTGCAGAGAGGCTGCAAGGTCAGTTGTCGCTAATAATGGAGTCATTTGAGAGAATTGTGTGGGAAACAGAGCTGCTAAGTGGGACCATCAACCAACCATTCTGAAGGTATTATTTTACTTCCCTCTGTCTTTCTTTCAGAATGCCGTGCGCCACAACCTGAGCCTGCACAAGTGCTTTGTGCGAGTGGAGAATGTCAAGGGAGCTGTCTGGACAGTGGATGAACACGAGTACCAAAAGAGAAGGCCACCAAAGATGACAGGGTGTGTCTGATAGTTCACCAGCCCCCTTGGGAAGATGAATGTAGTTTTTCAGCAAATGCCTGGGGAATAGTTTGGTGCCTGGGGACCCTGGGACAAGAAGTACAAATGCCAACCCCAACCAGTCCCCACACAGACAGGAAGACTTTGGCCACACCATGAGCTAGGGGTCCTACCTGGGACTTTGAAAAAAAATGGGTATAGCGTTTGCCATTCACTTATTGACTTAGGAAAGTGGGGAAGGTTTCTGTTGTCAGTCGTTTTTAATACAGTAGGAGAAGACTGAATGCATAGTGGTGGTCACCTTGTGCATTCAACCACCTCACAGTTAAGCCACTATTTCCCTCCACCTATCTCAACAGTCAGTGAAATAAACCTGCCTATCACCAGATTAGCAGCAAAAGCTGTAGGTAGTTGACCCATATCATTTCACTAAGTCCAAGAAGGAGGAAGGAAAGGAGCCCAACAGAGCAGAACAGAAGGAACATCATGGAAAGGGAGGAGGAGAAAGAGTATTATGTGGACTCCACACTCAGTGTAACAAAACCATAAATGCAGCTGGATAGTATTTATGGCCCTTCCAATTCGGCATTCTACTGCCACATATATCCTGCCACACATTTCTAGAGAATTCATAAGCCAAGTGTTAAGACAAGAGGTTCCTCCTGATGTCATCAGATATTTCGTTGTATAATGCGTTGCACGTAAATCTATAATTACGGGTAATTGCCAAGCATAGAGAAGTTACCTTTTTGGGCCTCCCATGATCCCCCTACCAACATAACCAGTAATCTTCCCAAGCTTTGGGTAGTAGCTGTTTAGAATTGTTTGCTCCCCAAATTTGTCTTAAGAAACTATATAAGGTAGTACAACTATGAATGAATGAATGAATTTATTACAGCACATGGCCAGCACCAAATATAGCAAAAATAAAAAACATATAACATCAGGTGTACTGCTGTAGCACAAATGTACTGTATATACATTCTACTTCAACGGAGATGTATATCCTCTGTATAGCCAAGTAGGAGGGGAGAATGCCCACAGTCCCATCCCCCATAGCATCACAAAATTCACACATTATTATAAGACACTGGCATAGTCAAATATTATAAAATGTTGGCACAGTCATCAGTTGGATACCACATCCTCATTCCTCAAAACCTTTTCAAGATTTAGAAAAAAAGTTAAAACATTGGCATAGTTATACAGTTATCAACAAACAACTTTTTCAATGCCATATCTGTAACATTTTATTTGAAATAGTGTAAAGATAAAATATGTAAAAACAATAAGATGATGCCTCATTATGCCCAAACTCTAAAGCATTATTACTTCATCTATATTAAAAAGTTTTTACAGCAGATAATTGCAGCTGCAAAGAACTAGTACAACTACAAATGTAAAGAATATTCATGAATTTTGTCATTGTGCAGGAATGATGTCTCAACAGATTGTACCAGAAAAGTTGTCAATATCTATGAGATATTATTTTCATTCCTGTAGGAGAACAAAAAGATTAATGCTTTTTTAACATCAGAAACAACAAAAAGGTTGTTTTGGCACAAAGGTTTTTTGCATGCAAAAGGTTATATTTTGAGCAAATCAAAGTTTTTGTCCAAATTACTTGACAAAATTATGTGGGGAAAGACTGAACATTTTGAAAAGTATAGAAAAATGTGCAAAAACTCATAATCTCAAACAAGACGTGGGAAGGGAAAACCTTGAATTGTTTTATTTTTGTATTTGAGAATGTACAGTGGCCATATCCATGGGGTTCTGTTCAAGACCCCACCACAGATGAAAAAAATGCAGTACCTCAAGTCCCATGGTTTTGTATGTTGGTGCTCTAGGCTGTTCTGCTGGAACCACATACATGCCATAAGCAGCAATAGGCTTACCATTCATGGATGCTTAAATCTGCAGATGGCAAGCCCGCGTTTGGGGAGGGCAAGCTGTAATAAGTAAAGATTGGCACACATTGTCAGTACAAATTCTGTAAATTAGTTATCTCTTTCATGATCCTTTTTAAAATGGCTGAGGTACAATCCCCATCTGCTATCCCTAGTGTAGGCTATGAAGTTTCTGAGGGGTCTGCATAATTTATAACCATATGTTATTGACCATACATTAGTTCCTTTTATGAAGAGGGGAAAATGGCTTCTCCTGAGTCTAAAAAGGCGGGGGGGGGGGGGGGGGGACATGGCAAAAAATTACCCTAAGGCCACTAGAGGGCATTTGAAAAACATTGTTTTTAATCACTGAGGGCCCCTGAAGGTTGCATGGGGCCCCTAGGCCACACTTTAGCTGTCCCAGCTTTACTTCATAAAGTATCTTGCTTGTGTTTTCTAGAGTTTTCCCATTTTCCACATAGCTCTGTAATGTTCACCATCACTTTTGCACTATCACACAAAACTACACATACTGTAGTAGTCTGTAATGCAAACATGGACTCAAGTCTTCCACCTCTAACAGTACAACAGCTCCTTGCCCCCCCCCCCCCACACACACACACCTTGTCAGTAAATGCATGTCTGAGATGAACACCTCCCTCACCTTTATCAAAGTTTGGTGGAGGGAGCTGTACAGAGTTGCCACATAGCTCCCAGGTTAAGAAGGAAGTTTGTTTTGAAGTATGAGAGAGTAAAAACTTGACAATAATTGACATGTTTTATTAATAGTACTAAATATAATTATTACAGCCCTAATATTAATCCATGTAATCTAAATGGCTGCTTACCGTCTTGTACCAGCGGTAGTGCTTTTTTTTATTTATTGGCAAAGGGGGAATCAGGAACATCACGAGGGACTCCTACAGCTCCTTATCCTGTATCATTATTCCTCTACTTTGTGCTTGGATAGCTACAATAACTAGCTGCTTTTTTATTTGCAGGAGTCCAACTTTAGTCAAAAATATGATTTCTGGCCTTAGTTATGGAGCACTTAATGCCAGCTACCAGGTATGACTTCACTAGTGAACAAGTTTACATGCACCCTGCTGCAGTTTTAGAGTGCCATCTTTGTTTGAGAAAAGTTGTGCTTAAAGTTCAAAATACCAAGGGAAGGGCTCAGGGGAGGAGAACTCTGAATACAGGAACCCAGGAGGCATGCAGTTCCTTGGTTCTGAGTTTTACTTTCAGTTTAGAATTAATATTCAAAATTGGTCAATCGTGGTTGAAGCAATTCAGTAATTCGTTTTGAAACTTCAGCAGTAGAGCTTTTCCGTAAGATGTACTGGACAACCTGATAGAGCCCATCTCCTATAATAATCCAGGAGCCCTGACTGTTTTGGCTTGGGTGAGAAGAAATGAAAGAAGGCAAATTGCAAAATATTTAGATTGGCTTTCTTACATCTAAGTGTTTTTGCAGTCTTGCTCATAGTATTAGCCTTTCAGTCTCCTCTCTCTTGCTGGGTTAAATAGGAGGATTGGAAAGATGAGGAGAGGGTTCAGATGTGGAAAGTGATACAGGAGGTGAAGTTGAGGCATGGGCAAGATTAGTGTGGGGGGAGCTAGTGATCTAGCATTATTAAAGTAGTCCCACTAGATTAGGCTACAGATCACTCTTTGCCAAAGATGGGGGTGGCCAACAGGCTTTATCAGAACTCATGGAAAAGCTCATCTTTCCAACATGTATCTTAAACAGTTAGACCAGGTTTGTATTTCCAATATTCTTATGGAATAAAATCAAGACTAATAAAGTCTGTTGATAAAAAGCATTTTTATTAAACTCATTTAGCAAGAAACACAAATATTTTTAATCAAGTAAAAAATTATTTGTTTCTTTAATTTGTCAATCTTTTCAGGCAGATAACATAGTTACAGAGTGTGGAAACCTGTGGAAAGTACTTGGGGAAATAAAGTTGTGTTTCTCAGTGTTTGTGTTACCTAGTAAACCTGTCATGATTCTCTGCAGAGAGTATCTACGGATTTTATTTGTTGCACTCAAATTGTAGGCAGCCCTGGCTGAGAGTAACTTCCCGCTTCTGAACAGTCCCACTATGATCAACACAAGCTCCACTAGTGGCATGCTACATGTTGGCCATGATGACGTGAGCAGCACTGTGGAACAAGTCAACAGCAATGGCAGCAATAGCCCCCGGCTTTCACCACAACAGTACAGGTGAGCCCAGAATCACTTTCCTAGGTTCTTGGTTGCTGTGACATACAAAAAGAATGACCAGCAGACTGTAAATACCAGTCAGTAGGACATAAGGCTGTACCTTATGGAATTTTTGATAAACACATTGACAAATAAATCTGCAACTTGAGGTTGGCCTTCTCCTATTGTTAGCAAGACACTGATGTCTTAAATGGAATTCTTAGTAATACTAAAGCATATTAACAGATTAGGGATGTAAGGTAATCATTTTTTCATTTTCCTATCAGATTTGACTTTCAGTACAGTGGAAATGTGCACATAGGTCTTTTTTAAAATGGTACAGTACTGTCTCAAAACCACTATACAGCTGTAGTCTGACTGGTCACTGCCCTGCTGAGCCTTATTAATATGTTTTGATGGGGTAAATATCACAAGGGGCTACAAATTCATTTATTACAGGCCACCAAATAACAGTTTGAGGAGACATGGTAGGATTACTTATGTTCAGAAGAGGTTCCAGTTAACAGTGGTCAGAAGATTATTTTATTTGGTGAAATAATTCACTTTGCATCATAGGAATTTGGCAGTTGGAAGAAACTGCTATGAGAAAATAGACTTAAGAATTAAAATTTCTACAAAATATACTACATAGAGCCTCTCCAGACCAGCATTATACGTCGGTTGGGGGGTGTGGTGTATGCACGCCGGCTGCCCCCACACCACACACTCATCCACACAGCAGGCGGCCTCACAGCACTCCGTTGGTGTAGCATTTAAACGTGCTGTGCTGAAAAGCTGCCACTGTGATGCCCTTTTTAGGGCATCTTTTATGCGGTGTGAAAAGGAGCCACTTTTTGCTGCTTCTTTTTGCACCATGGAAAGGCCAGATCAGGGCCATGGTGTGCAGTTGCTGTGGGCTTGATCTGCCCAGGAAAGGGGCAGCACAGAGCCCTCCCTTCAGGGCCATCTCTTGAATCCCATAGTTCACTTAGCTGACCCAAATGCTACCAACTCTCTGTTCCATGAGAATGTGTTTACATGGGCCAGATATTCAGTTCCTGCGGTGACATTTGTTAGGCAGGTTGACCAAAAAGCTCATTACATCTCCCAAGTGCTCTTATTGTCATTGGCAAAATGTTGTGCTGACTCTACTTGTTCTCTCCAACTTTAGCCACCAAGTCCATGTGAAGGAAGAACCAGCTGAGACAGAAGATGACAGCAGACCTGTTTCTCTTATGGGAACAACTAATCAGAATGTGACAATTCCTGATGACAGAGACCTGGAGGAGGAGCTGCCAGTGGAAGAGTTGTCTTAAGGGCCCTCCTTCCTCACCTTGGGCCCAGCACTTCCCCAGAGACAAAGTAATGGCTCCCACCTCCTCAAGGTGACCTTCAGCGTTATCTTGTTTAAGGCACTTCTACAAAGCAAAGGGGTTTCCTTGGGTCTACCCATTGCTGAAGGCACACCCTTCTTCCCCTCCTTACATCCCACTGACTCTTAACAGACTTTCATAGAGGGGGATGTGCAAAAAAAAAAAAAAACAGAGTTGAGTTTTTTTCTTTTTCTTAATTTTTTTTAATTTTGTAATTGGTAAACGAGGATGGTAGGTTGTTTCTGTCCGAAGACTTCTTTGTTGCCTCCCCTGTTTTCCATCACCCCACCATCATGGGGATAAAAAGACGGTGTCTCGTATTGTCTGCTCTGTGTTCTGTCATTTTCAGCTTAAATGCCATGTTTCCACAAGAAAAGAGTTTGGAAGCATCCAGTCTAACAAGGGGTAGCATTCAAGCCGTGGGCTTCTGTGAATGTCCCCTACTTTCCTATGGAAAGTATTTCCAATAACCTGCCAGTTAATCCCACTGAGAATGTTGCACTAGGAGGAATCTTTTCAGGCACACACAACACACACACAAAAACACAATTTCAACAAGTTGGAACAGCAGGTGGAAACATTACCCTTACTGCAATCCTGATATCCCAACTTCTTTGTATTTCCCGACTGAGAAAGAAAGGAAAAACTGAGCTGGATATAATGAATACACTGTAGTTCAGCAAGCAGCCAAATGGTTTCTCACTGCCACATATAAAACCACTGGTTAGTCTTTCTCCAACCTGTGTTTCTGCTCCTGCAAGTTCAAGAATCACTCCTGTTTAACCAGTCATGCTTGACAGCCGGTCTTCAGTCCACAAACTTTGTCACAAAATCCAGGGATGAATGTCCATTCCGTGCCATCACATACTGTGAAACTTATTCCAGAAGCCAACACCTGGGCAATTGGAAAGCAAGCTGATGCTGCCCAGCATAAGACTGAATTCAAGGAAAGACTGTGACTTCTACAAAAGGAAGCCTTTACTTGTTCCTCCTAGTTTGTCATATTCTGTCCCTTCTGTTTTAACAAAACTGTGGATGAGGCCAGAAAGCACTGGTTGTTTATGTGTGGGTGGAGAGATGTGTTAAATGAAAATAACTAGTAGATATGAATGAAGCTGATTTGACAAAGCTGGCAAAATTTGAAGCACTTGGAATGGGGTGGGGAAGGGGACAGACCAGTGTTATGTGGTGGTAGAAAACAAACCAAGACCTGGTTTACCATGCAAAAACTCAAAAGCAATATAGATAAATATGAGATCAACCACACTTTTTCTTTTGTCACCAATCACAGCAAAGTTATGGTGAAGTTTCAGCTCCTTCTAGGCATTAGATTGCCCGATGGAACTCAAATACCACAACTGGTTTGCTAGTCATTAGTTATTAGAAGCCAGCTAACTTGGAGGGAACAATAACTTTCCCAAATGTTATAGTGTGACAGGTGTACCTCTTCCAGGTGAACAAACAGTGTTAACCAAAAACCATTCCAACATCCTTTGATTTTTGTCAGCTCAATGTCTCATTGCCTCACATCAGAATTCAGATTTAAAAATATATATGATAGGCTGTTCTGATAACAGAAGACAGGTTTCCAAAGGGTATTTGCCTCTTCTTCCATGAGAGGGCAATACAAAAACTCTCTTGAGGAACTGAGACTCTGTCAGTTGCTGGTGAGAGAAATTATCTGGGTCACTTTGAGACCACAGATACAGTAGATCAAGGATGGTGGATACTGTGCTTCTGAAGAGTCTCTTGACACGAACTAATGTGTGCTTCCTGTTCCCATCATTAAATATTAGTAGCTTATATACAGGGCCTAATTGGGATACAAAAATTGCTCCCAAAATATAAACAGCAGGGCAGTTATTTTGGAAGACAAGCTCATCCTTAACAACCTGGATAATTTCCAAAACAGTAACGGATCTTCTTCTGTACTCCTACACTTTGTGTTAGAAGCATAAACTGCCACGGCTATGCTTGAAGAATAAAGTGCAACATCCATGAGTTTGCCAAATCCTATCTCTGTATTAAGGCTCCAAGGGACTTTATGGCACTGTATTTAACATGATTAACGTATTTTAGGATTTCTTCACACCATCCTGTGTTTCATAATTGGATTATGCCTACCCCTTGCTCCAAGCACCATGCATTTCAAGGAACAGGGTGAAGTGAGGGCCAAAGTCTTTTGGGTAAGGAGGGCATTAACCTACACAGAATGTTGTCTTTCCCCCTGGCACATAGCATTGCTCCATTTATCTCCAATACAGTGCATTCTAATTGTATTAAGTCCCCTGTTCACCAGCTGGCAAACTATTATCCCCTTCGAGACTTAACTTGGAGGGTTATAGTAAATCAGTTGGCACTATATAAAAAGACACATTATTTCTCTGCAACCCTAAATTTCTGTTTTATATATGAATGGAAGTTGGGATCTAGTCTCATGGCCAATATCAAATTCATTCTCTCTGTCTCTCTCTATGTGTGTGTGTCTCTATCTCTCTTATATAAGTCCACCTCTCTTGGGAAACAAAGTGATAAGTGATTTGCAGTGGAGTCCCTGATTAACCTGCAGCAACGCTAAAGTCACCTGTCAGAATGCTTTGAGCCTGTCTTTTTCCAATGAAGGTATCCCCTAGAAGGGTCTCTGATGTGTGATTCTAGCAAATCCCATGTTGTTTCTTAAATTCTGATATGATATGCCCTATGAGCTCTCACCACCTTAGCCAGTCTAGACCACACCCCTTTGTGTTTTACAAATCATTTTGATGGTGGTTGTGGAGAAGGAACTGTATCCCTCCATACATATTGTTGCCTCTTTTTTTGGTAAACCTTGAGAGGTTCTTTTATCTGATGTCAGTGTAGCACACAAATCATACTTCGTTTCTAATCCTTTCCTTCTAAATAGCGTGCATAAGTGAAACAATTCAGATTATTTCAAATCTAGACAAACAGTCAGTAGGAATGAAAAATACTCTCCCTTTGTGGTTCATGGCTAAAGAATAAAAGAAGGCCAGAGCTCTCACTCTGAAATGACTGGTACTTGGATCCTGGAGTTTACACTAGAGGGCTCCACTAAACATGTAGCTTCCTAGCTCAGATTTCTAATTTCACCAGGCTGAGCAAAATTGCAAAGTGTATTATTTAGAAGATTTGAGGGAATGGCTCTGATTTGACATGAAGCAGACTATACTTGTGGGGGAAAGAGGGACAGTCTCTAAACTTCAGTAATTTGGAAGTGCTCATGTCTAAGAGATGTTAGTCAAACTACAAGAGCTTTTTAAGACCCTCCCCACAGAAAACTATCAGTTGAAGAGCAAAGTGGCTGGTTCTTCAAAGCTCACAAAAGCAGGAAAAAGAGGACTGCTGGAGCTGAGAATACCTCAAACCCCTCTGATTCTGTACTTCCCTCAGGACCCTGCTGAATTCCAGAAGCAGCTCGGGAAACTCTTCCCATCCTTTGACACACCGCACCTCACTTTTCCTGTTGGGGTCATATTTAAATGCCTCCCTAGTACAGAATGCTTTACAATTGGCTTAACCATTAACCAAAGACCTTTTTTAGACAAGAAGCATAAACCAAAACACTTTATTTTAATTTTTGTTTGGTGCTTTTATCCTGATGTGTTCCAAACTTGCGCTGGCCAAAAAGAGAAATTCACAAAGATCCTGCATCCCTCTTAGCCCTTTTGTCACTTTCTTTTGATTTTAAGTTATTATTTAAACCAAAGTTTACAGGTGCTGTTTTGTACACTTCTAATGAAGGCAGACCAGAATCATGGATTGCTGCTTTGTGTTTGTTGTTTGCCAAACTGAGGGTGCGCTATGGAATCCAGAGAAGGTTTGCATTCCATGGATCTCTTTTGAACTGGTTCCATCTTCTCTTTTTTCAAATCATAACTACCCTCATTTTGTCTTTTTAACTTCTCAGCTATTGTTTGTACACAATAGGATTATTCTCTTTGGTTTTAGAATTATTTATCCTCCCCTTGCCTTTGATTTCTAAATGATTGTTGCCCTAACTCTTTATTCTTATCCTACAAAATTATTGGAAATGTTGTTTGACACAATCTCTTGGTAGCACGGGTTTCTGAATAAGTATGTGCAAGGTAGGGCTTTTTTTTTACATGGGGCAGCATTTCTTAAAAATCTGATCCCATTAACTCTGAAAATATATCTTCTGGGATTCACCCACCACATTCTTTGTAACACATAGGTTCAGCTCTTTGTGTGCAGTAAAATGCTTCTTAGAGCTGTCTCACAAGCTATGTTCTATATTGTGTCAAATTGCTTTGCAAACAAATCCAGAACTGTGTAGTTACAACCTTACCCTTTCTTTTCTAGCAAGTTCTATTAAGGCAGCTGCTTTATTATCAGTTCAGTCTTCAGCATGAAGATGCTACCACCCTGATTCACTGACCTCTGTCTCCCACCACTACAATACCCATTTTTGTGTGTTTGACATCGACAGCTGGTCCTGAGATGTCCAAGTTATATGTTGTTCTGCCAGTATTAAATGTGCTGACACCTAGTACTGCACAGTCAAGATCTGAACTGTAAGCATCCTTGCTTGTAGGAAGATATTATAACTGTCTCTGTTTAAACCCAAACCAGTGCTCCTTTTGGTGGTTTATTTGCTTTGACCCATTTAAATTAAGAAGCCTAGGAAAAGGGATCATAGTAGCATCACCTAATGTATCATCCATCTATTGTAAACCAATTTAGAGAGAGAGATAATATGAAATTATGGCCATAGTGTTGGGTATATGAGAACAAACCCATACCTTGGTACAGTGAAATAACCAAACCTTTCCTGTACTCTCTTAGTTAAGACAGCAGTTGTAGAAAAAGTCAAGTTGTTGGACTGAACTACTTTCCTGTTATGCTTCCCAGTGGTTGTGCGTTTTTCCCCAATACCAGAACTCCCCATCCACAAACTGGACTGCCTGGCAATCATAGTGCCATGACTACAACTTGGTCCAAGAAAAGTTAAACTATTCTTCTGTTTAAATGTACAAACTGGCACTATGTTCTAGATTATGAGCAGACAATACAGCATCAGTAGCTTGCCTTGCTATTGTGCTGGAATCTTCCTGTCTTTTTTTAGAACTTTGACTTTCTCTTCATACCATCTGATCCAGTGGTTCTCATTCATTGGTCTTCCAGATGTTTGGGATATCAGCTCTCAGAAGCCCTAGCTAATATGGCAAGTGGTCAAGGGATTCTGAGTGTTAAACATTCGAAACATGTTGCAAAACCAAAATTGAAAACCACTGATCAAGTTTTTTCATTGGGCCCAATTGAAAGTAGGGCTCAGTCTTTGCCATAAGATATACTCTGTACCATTCAATTTTCTCCCAGAATGGATCATCTCTGGATTGTATTCCACTCCAATCCATTCCTACTAATTAGAGTTCCTCTCTTCCTTCATGGACAGTATTAAGGTGTGTATCCTTGCAGGGTAGTTTTAGTTGTAGTTCTTGCTGAAATAATATACCTGCATCTGAGGTCTGGGTGTTCATGTGATTGAATTCCATCTCATACACATTGAACAAGTTATTCTCTCCCTGTAAAAAGACAGTTGTTGGGAAGGAGGGCTCTCCTTGAAGTTTTGTCTATTCGTTTGTTTTAATATGGTGGGGTATATAATCACATTCACTGTTACCTAAAATCAAACGTGATATGCCTCAGACGTTGATTTTATAAACCCCCTGGGAAGTTACTAATTACTGAAGGGAAACTGTGTGCTAATCTGTGTTAGATATTATTACAATATTCTGTTTCTCAGGCAAGTGATCCCTGCCTGATCAGAGGTCAGAAGGACTCTTCTCCTCACTGCTTCATACTGTAGCCCACTAGGTCTAAAACATTGAATGTGCTGTCCAGTACAGGGTTTATATGTGTTTTTGTCATTGTGTTGTTGACATTGCTTTGAATCTTTTTTGGATGTTGAATCTACTCCTGGCCCTGCAGGGATCCAACACATATTTGAGGGTCTAATATTAATAAATGACATTTTGGAAGTTTAGTCTCTGTCCTCCAAACTGGCATGCCCTGTAGGTATTTCCATTTCCATAACTTCAAAAAAAAAACTTATTATCTCCACCATGTGTCCTTGTCCAGCTTTCTCTGCAATGACTTAGAATTAATTAACTTCTTAAATTTAATTTGGTCACTTCTACAGTTATTCAGTGTTCAGTGACACTGCACTATCCCAGTGAAAGAAGTGACACCAAAACATCAGACTGGTTCTGTTGCTTTAAAATTCAGGTCACCTTTTATGTACTTGAAAAGAATTCCCATTTCAGTAAGAGGATTGTTCTCATAGTTTGTCTATGGATAAAGTTGAAAAGGTAGTAACTTGGAAAAGGGCAGCTGCTATACAGAGAGAAGCAAATCCTAAATGTATTCCTGCCAGTAATAGGATCCCGCTAACTTCACTTGGCAATTGATCCAGACCTGCCCTAGTTGTATTCCCTATAGCCACAGCCGTAAGAATTTTACATTGTGGTTGATTAATAATCAGTAGATTATTATTTCCTAGGGCTTAAAGTATATTTGACTAACACTGACACAGTCCTTAAAAGGATACTGAAGAGTGAACATAATTCAGTATTACTGAATCAATATGCTGTTTGCTAAAGCTATTCAGTTTGGGGTGGGTTTTGCCCTCTTAACAGCTTGAAATGTAAAACTTGCTCTGATCTTTCTTATTGATTGAACTGCTAAGACTTCCGTTAGCAACATTTTCTTTAGCTGCTGCTTTTTGTTTAAATCTGGCTCAAGTTCCCTGATCTGTCCAATCTTATGTCGAGGCCATGGCTTTGAGTGTCTTATTGTTGTTTTTCCTGAATTACAGAGCAGGATTCCCATGAGGGTAATGTTCATTTTGTTGTGAGACGTTCTTTACAAAGGGGCTTTCTAACCGTGTAGAACAGAATCTCTAAACCTTGATAACAATGGACTTAGTGAAGACTGTTAGGATGTGAGCAACTATCAGGCAAATGGTAGTAGTTGGTTTACCCTACCACTGTTGTCGGTGTCAGTTTTTTGTTCTGTTACATTGGCATAAGTCCAGAGAATATTAATGATCAGGTGGAGGTGTCCAAACAGTGCCAAGAAATAGTTCATCTGTGTTAATAGTGTGTTTAGAATAAGCTTGGGCCATCCATAGTGTTTCACTTACCTCCTTCCTACAAAACTGATCCCTGTCTGGATGCTCTGTACCAAATGGGCACCGAAACTTTGATTTCATCTGTGGCATTTGCTCTCTGTTCTGGGATTGCAAATGCCCTGGTCTTTTTTCAAATATCAGATAAGGTTCTCTAGACCATTGTTGTTGTTGGTAGACTTAAAGACTTGAATGTTTTGGGGGTTTTTTTCCTTCCGTTCAGTTTTCAGTAAATACATAATCAAAACATCCACATTTATATGCTTATATACACAGAAAAGGAACCTGTAAAACCTTATTTCAACTTAAGCATGTGAGAGGGGTGTTTTCCTACTACATTAAGGTGCCTGCTTATTGTTATTCCATGTGTCACCTAGAAGGGTAGTAAAGAGTTTTTCTTTGTTTGTTTTAATGGAAATTCTTGTGATTCTGGTCAGTTGTCCTCATACCTCTCCACTGGCTGCTATGAGTCTGGACGAGAGGGGTCCATTTCTTTGGCTACAAGTAACTTGGCAGTACTGGCCTTCCCTGAATTTCAATTACATTAGGTACATCTGTTTTTGCACAAAGAACTTTTCATGAAACTTTATTTCACTCAAACTCCGTGTAGTACTTAACTTTAAAAATATTTTATTATTTTTGTTACCTCAAAATGGCTTTTAAAGGGGTAGTGAGGAAAAGACCAAACACAACTTATGGCAGGATAGTATATGTATATATTGATCTATATGCTGGTTGAAAACCTACTAAAATTAGTTTATTGTTGTCTGTTTAACTATCCTGTGATAAAACTAATGCAGGGAATATTTTAGAAAGTTTTTTTTCCCCCTTATTCTGGAATTTAGGAAGCCATTCTTGTATCTCCAATTCTTGACTTGGATGCTGTTCCAATTCTTTATGTTGTCTTTGGTTTGTTTTCTTTCTGTAAATTTGTTGGTAGAAACAGTGAGGATGGGAGGAGAGAGACAGTTGCGGAAAAGGAACTGAGACACTGATGTAATCATTTCCCTTCCCTTCTCACTTCCTGGCAGTTAGAGCAGTAGGAACAGAAGCAAAACACATTGTATGAAACCAAAGGTGTGTGTGTTTCAGTTTTGTACGTTGTTTACATAATTTTTAATATAGATATTTTTTCAGGAGAAAGACAAAAATCCCAGTTGGAAAATTCTTTAAAATCCTGTTCTGTTTTATCTATGCTCTGAGTTTCCAGGTGTTCATCTCCACATTAAACATAGAAACTCTCCAGAATTTGCAAGTGAAGGTTGTTGGTTTGGGAGTTTAATTTTTTCCCCACATTTAGATGGTTCCAAAATGCTGAAGCATTTATCAGTTTTGAGTTCTCTTAATGTTCATTGTAATGGGGCTCTGCTACTGTAGAAGTTGAATATTGGAGATCAGTTACTCTCCCCTTTCTTATTGAGCATGTGCTATGTGGAGTTTTCCTGATGATCCTCCCAAAGAGTTGAGGCTCTGCTTCTCTGAGTTTTTCACCACTTGGCATTCTTGTCTTCCAAATCTCTCACTGAATCTCAGGTGGCAGGAAAACACCCAAGAACCAATGACTAGTGACTTTCAAACCATATCAGCTTAGCCCTTCAGCATGAGCCAGGTAGGTCATTTGATCTCACTGGATAAAAATGGGAGGTTAACATGTCTCCTGGCATGACCTGATTTGTTCATTTATAATATTTTGTGTTGGCCTTCAGGGGCTTCTTCTAATTAAATTTTCTCTGTTGCAAATGGATCTCTTCTCCCTCATCATAGTACCCAAAATATGGTGGGAGGGTGGGGGACTTTGGCATGTCAGCACTCTGCCCTGTTGTCTTTTCCTTCTCCTGGTACATAGGAAAGGTCAAGAAAGGGGGCAAGACATGCAGTGACCTTTAATATTGTGGGTTTTTTCTTCCTCACATTTGTTGGTTTGATGTGATCATCCTTTTAGCAGGTGGCAAGTCAGTGTGAAAGGAAAAGTTATTAGGGAGGGGGAAAGGATGTCTGTAAACCTTTGATCCATCCTCCTCTCACTGCTTCACACTGCCGTATTTCCACTCTGTATAAAGGAAATAGCATTGCTGTGTATTTGTACTCTGGACTTCTGTGTGTCTGCTTTGGCAGACGGTAAACCCTTGTACAGTAGATCTAGCTGCATGTAATCTGTATGGACAATGGCATTATAAAATGCAATAAAATTAAATTACCTATGAGGTGGCTGTGCCTTCTTTTTTAGAAAAAAACAACACCCTGTTCATCTAAAAAAATTACATCCTCCTTTCTCCATATAGTTCTTACCTGCTTCATTTGCTTTTCTGTAGCATTTTGATTATATTCTCACCTTCATGTGTTACTTTTAACACTCCTGCATACATTAGCAGCAAGGAACTGCTTTTCCCCATATGCAGTGTCTCCCTATTTTCCTATGTTGATCTGCTTTGTGTAAACAACTGGTCTGTAGAGTTTGATCTTTTTTTTCCTGGAAAACTGCATCAAGGCAAACAGTGGTACGTGTGAAGCCTCCCTGACATAGATGATAGAGCAGCCATCTTGCACTAAAAACACGTATGGACGTTGATGTGTTTGTTTTTAGAGGTTAAATGAGCTGTGCTTTTTGGCTGCTTTTTTGTTTCATTGCCTCTTTTTAAACTGTCATCCATATAATTAGTTAGCATTCTGACTACTTTTTTTGCTCAATGCCACATTCTCATCAGTAACATAAATTCTGGATGGAAACTGGACATCCCAGCCTGGTTTCCATGATGCAAACAAAATTTTGAAACCACCTACAATCAGACCTTTGTATTTATGGGGGAATCAGTTCCAGATCCCCCATGGATATGAAAAACACAAGACTCAAGTACCATTGTCCCTAATGATAACCCAATGTGTGTGCAGCCACTAATGTGGCTGCATTCATGTGCCACCATTGGGGAGAGAATCTGTGAACATCTAGAAGGCAATGCCATAATCACAAAAAGTCAACATGGGTTTCAGAGAAACAAGTCATGCCAGACAAATCTAATCTCTTTCTTTGATAAAATTACCAGCTTGGTAGATGAAGGGAATGCTGTGGATATAGTATATCTTGATTTCAGTAAGGCCTTTGACAGGGTTCCCCATGACATTCTTGCAAACAAGCTTGTAAAATGTGGGCTAGACAAGGCAACTGTTAAGTGGATTTGTAACTGGTTGACCGAACGAACCCAAAGGGTGCTCAACAATGGCACCTTTTCATCCTGGAGAGAAGTAACCAGTGGGGTCCCACAGCTCTCTGTCCTGGGGCCAGTACTGTTCAACATCTTTATCAATGACTTGGAGGAAAAAATTGGGGGAATACTTATCAAATTTGCAGATGACACCAAATTAGGGGGAATAGCTAATACCCCAGAAGACAGGATCAAAATTCAAAATGACCTGAATAGACTAGAAAGCTGGGCCACAGCTAACAGAATGAACTTCAACAGGGAGAAATGTAAGGTACTGCACTTAGGGCGAAAAAATGAAATGCACAGATATAGGATGGGGGACACCTGGCTTAAGGAGACAACGTGAAAGGGATCTAGGAGTCCAAGTAGACCACAAGTTGAACATGAGTCAACAGTGCGATGCAGCAGCTAACAAGGCCAATGCGATTTTAGGCTGCATCAATAGAAGTATAGTGTCTAGATCAAGGGAAGTAATAGTGC
Source organism: Sceloporus undulatus (assembly GCF_019175285.1). Taxonomy (NCBI): domain Eukaryota; kingdom Metazoa; phylum Chordata; class Lepidosauria; order Squamata; family Phrynosomatidae; genus Sceloporus; species Sceloporus undulatus. The sequence continues at coordinate 63,275,381 of NC_056525.1, read as the reverse complement.
CACTATATTCTGCTCTGTTCAGGCCCCACCTGGAATATTGTGTCCAATTCTGGGTGCCACAATTCAAAAAGGACATTGAGAAACGAGCGTGTCCAAAGGAGGGCGACTAAAATGGTGAAGGGTCTGGAAACCTTGCCCTATGAGGAACGACTAAGGGAGCTGGGGATGTTTAGCCTGGAGAAGAGAAGGTTAAGAGGTGATATGATAGCCCTATGTAAATACTTGAAGGGATGTCATGTTGAGGAGGGAGCAAGCTTGTTTTCTGCTGCTCCAGAGACTAGGACCCGGAGCAGTAAGGGCTGTTCGACAATGGAGCACACTTCCTAGGAGTGTAGTGGAGTCTCCCACCTTGGAGGTCTTCAAACGGAGGCTGGATGGCCATCTTTCAGGGATGCTTTGATCTGGATTTCCTGCATGGCAGGGGGTTGGACTGGATGGCCCTCGCAGTCTCTTCCAACTCTATGATTCTATGATTCTATGACTTTTTTTTCATTGATTCCCAATTTATTGATTCAACAAGGCCCCAATGTATACAGTTTTTTATCCTGAAGTATTGACATACCTTATGGTCCCTCATATTTCACCTGTCCTTATGACTTCTCCAAGCTAATATGTATTCCTTCCCTGTATGTACAGTACACACATGGATGCTTCATTTCTGCCACAAAACTTCTATTTGCTTCCACTGTGTGCAGCAGATAGTATTGCTGTGTATTTGTAACCTGTAATTTTCGGATTGCTCTGGTACTTTCCCTGACTTCTTTCTACTTTTCCCAAAAGTAAGATGCCCAGGGGTAGCACTATGAGGTACAATATGTAAAGGTTTAATTTCCTTCCAAAGAAAGAGCATTGGAGGCTCATAGTGCCTCTGATAATATTGCTTCACTGATAAATCCTGAGCAAAGTATAACAAAAACAAAAAAGTCTTCAGCATACAGCAAAGCCACTGGTCCTTCCTCAGATTCCAAGGCAAGAAGAATTCCTTCCCCTCCCAAGCTGCTTCTGTTCCAGTTAAAAATGTCATCTACATGTCTAAAATTCAAAACTGCTACAAGCAGTTTTGCTGCTCTTCCCGCTAAATTGAAGTACATTGTTTTTCAAAAGATAGAAATGTCAGGACCTTGACAAGAAGTTTTGGAGCTCAGAACATTTTTGGATAGCCTGAAAGGTAAGATAATGATCCAGCTAACAACATTAAGAACAGGAAATAATCACATGTTTGTTCCCTTGGTGATAGCTATATTTTCAGGCACCACAGCGTTCTTTCTTACTGTTTTTCACTACAAGTTAAAACCTCTTGCTTGAATGGCCCCTCTTCACTCCCCATATTCAGCCAGTTCTCTAAGATGAATCTTAAAAGATCATATGTAAAGAACAAGAATTTTATATACAGTACATGAAAACATGACAAATAGGCAGAAGTTGAGGAAGATCTCTGCTTGAAGCCTTGGAAAGCTGCTACTAGTTAAGAGAGGACAATATTGAGCCAGATGAAGAAGAGTCTGAGCTAATATAAGGCAGCTTCCTAGTGTCTGCCACATCTGGATCTATATCTTGTCCCCTTTCTGAGGGATAACAGTAGTACATTTGGTCACCAGGCTTATATCAACCCTCACACAACATTTTGTCCATGTACAGGGTAATACACTGCTTCTGCCCCAATTGTGATGTTCATGGCAGAATAACATTGGTTCATGTAACCTATAATCCCATATATTTCCAGCAAAAATGTAAGAAAAAACAACATAGTAGCAAATATTGATTACAGTTGTATTAGCAAAGCACAGTACATTCAAAATCAATAAATGCACAGCAGTGAAGAGACAGTCCTACAACATTGTCTTATCCCCAAACACTACCCAAAAATGCAAAAATAGGCTGCAGTACCTTCAGCCATGAGACATTCCACAGCACAATACTCCCACAAGATTGTTGTAAATGGCTGGTTCCATCCAATAAGATCCTCCTGGAAATGTATGAGTTTAAAGGTTCACAAGGATGTTTCCATGATTCCTTCCACTCCTCCATACACGGGTTCTAGCTCTACCTGTTCCCTGACCAAGCCACTCACTTCCAAAATGGAATGCACTTACGTATGATGACATTTCTATTCAAGATGTACTTCATCTCTGGGCTGCTCTTAATTTTTTGTTCACATTACTAAAGGGCTAGTAGGCTGATGGATAGATCAATCGTCTTGTAATGTTTAACTGTCTTTGTCTAAATATGTCATTTCCACCCACTTAGATTTCTCTAGTTTGAGTACTAAGTAGAGTCAGAATCCTGTTGGGGAACTTATGTCTTTGTAAGGGGGCTTATGTATGCAGCAATTAAATTGCACAGTTGTGTAAAGTCCATATCCAGTAGAGGGCTAATGTTACATTATTAAGATGCAGAATCAGCAAAGTGCATGCACAAGAGGACACTCTTAGTGGTGTTCCATTACACATCCTTGAAATTGTGCCTCTGCTATATAACCAGGTTATTATTATTATTTATATCCCGCTTCTACAACGATCAAAGCGGCTTACATTTAAAATGTCCATACAATACAATAATACAATAATGTTTCATTATATCCCAAACCCTCCCATAAAATTAGGATTGTCCATACCATCATATTTCCTATCCCTATGTATGGCTGTGAGAGCTGGACAGTGAAGAATGCTCATAGAAAGAAAGTCAACTGATTTGAATTGTGGTTTGGAGAAGGGTTCTGTGGATACCATGGACATCTAAAAAGATAAAACAACAAAAGCCATGATAATTAAACTGAGGATGTCATGCTCTGGCCATATCATTAGAAAGCCTGACTCACTAGAAAAGATAATATTACATTTATTTTATTTTTATTTTTATACCACCTTTCTCCCAAAGTGGGACCCAAGGCAGCTAACAACACTTATAAAACACATTAAAACAACAATTAAAATTGTAGGATTAAAATTGAAAAATATAAATACTGTAATTACAAATATAAATTTAAAACATACAAAATTAAAAATAATTAATTTTAATATTTAATAAAAATTAAAAGGCCCGTGGAAGGGAGTTCCACAGGGTGGGAGCAGCCACTGAGAAGGCTCTCTCTCATGTCCTCACCAGGCAAGCCTGGGATGGTGGTGGGACCAAGAGAAAGCCTTCTCCTGAGGATCTTAGTGCTCTAAGTGGTTTGTATGGGGAGATACGGTCTCTCAAATAGTCTGGACCTAAGCTGTGTACTTGGAAAGGTAGAAGTCAGTAGGAAGAGAGGAAGATTGCATATCAGAGGGGTAGACTTAAACAAAGTGGACATGGCCCTGAGTCTGCAGGACCTGAGCAGAGCCCTTGAGGACAGAATGTCTTAGAGATGTCTCATTCACAGGATTATGAGTCAGGATCTACTTGAAGGCAATTAACAGTAACAAAACATAAAGTTACGTAACATAACAGGTCATAAAGGATTCTGGCACTTGTTCTGATAGCAAATACTGGTATATATGTGTAATTATATGCTAAACTTTAGAAAAAAATACGATTAGTTTAAACAAGAAGGTTTCAAATCTGTCATCTTTGCCTCCCCCTTACCAAAAAGCTTACTGATGTTTTCCTCTTCTTGACCCCAGAATGTCTCCAACATTGGCCACCAGAGGGAGGTATAGGATTCCTGTCATGAGCAAGCACTGCCTCCAGTCATCTGAACAGGAATAAGGAGGGTACTTTGTTTGATGCTAACTGCCCTTGAGTTGATTTCGACCCTTGCTGTGGAAGAGACATATCCAAGACTCCCTGTCCTCTACTGTTATGCTTCGTTCCTGCAAACTCATACCCATAAACTCCCTAATTCAGTCCATCCATCTAGCATTCAGCCTTCCTCTCTTTCTTCTTCCCTCCACCTTTCACAGCACTATTGTTTTTTCCAATGAGTCATGCCTTCTCATGATGTGTCCAAAGTATGACAGCCACAGTTTTGTCAACTTGGCTTCCAGGGAGATTTCTGGCTTGATCTGCTCAGGGACCCATTTGTTAGTTTGTTTTTGGCTGTCCACGGGATCCTCAGCACTTTTCCCCAGTACCACACCTCAAATGAATATCCAATAATGTAACTCTCCCAAACAGATGAATCATATTCATCCCATATTCTTGACCTTTTTTTCTTTCAATCATACTGCTGCTTTTCTCTCCTCTTTAGTTTCACCTCTACACAAATCTCCAATTTTCTTTTTTAAAAAATCACACAAAAATGCAGATTTCATACATGTATTTTTTTAAAAAAAATACTCTAATTTTTTAACTGAGTACCAAATCAGAGCATTCAATAAATGGATCTATAATAGTTAACTTATTATACCTACAGGTGAAGAGCAAGTCTGCACCTTTCATAATGAAATTCAAAAATCAAATTCTTTAGATACTCCTACCTGAAGTATGCTTTGTTTTTGATAATGCCTCAAGAGACTCTGGTTTGAGGACCATTGGCAACAGTTTTATTCTTATAAATGTATGCTACTATGCAGTGTACCTTTTGGATACTGACATCCTGAACTATAGATAACATCAGTCAAGAACTGAAAAGGAACAGGGAAGTCTGAAAAGTAGAAGATGATAGCATCACTCCAGCTAATAAAAAAGAATCAGCACATCACCCTTCTGAGTCCTGGCTTCATCACACCACTGCCTCTTCATGTACTGGGGATATATATCAGCACTCAAACAAATTTCATATTTTTATTAATTTAAGATTATTTTAACATAACTAAAAAAAGTTGTTTTAAAATTCCTAATTTTAATCTCCTTTAATGTCATTGTATGTATCATTTTTATATAATTTAATGATTTTTCAATTAACACGAGCCCATAAAATATTAATAATCAGATATTTGTAATAGTATTTTCAACAACAAAAATATTAAATGGACTGCACAGGGACCTCCTCTCTGAAAGAGACTAGGGCAGGTTTAGTAGCCAGCTTGATAATGCATTGCTTGAGTATCAACAAAGAGACTGAAGCACTGTGCAGTCTAGTGTATATGATGACTCAGATCCAGTGTTCTTGTGAGTGGAATGCCAGTCATGGTACACTCCTGACAGAAGAAAGGCAAGTGATTCCCCAGCCCCCGTTTCTCCTCTTTTCAGCTTCATCAAAGTCTGTTCTGGAGGGTTGTGGACCCTCTGGAATAACAATCATAGCATGCCTTGTGGGGGGGAATCAGGTGGAAATCACTCAGCCTCGTTCCCAGCAGGCATCTCCGTTGGATTCTATCCTTTTTGTGAATAGACGGAGCCCTTCTGTTGGTGGAAAGGCAAACATAGGATATGGCCCTGGAAACATTATGCTAGGTTTGTAAACCTGCAACTAAATATGAATAGTTGAAGTAGTATGCTTTAAAAAATAAATCTCAAAATATTTGAATTGGTTAAGAACAGGATGCTTGAAATGGAACAGGGGAAATCTTTTCAGATGTTTTGATAATGTTACAAAGCAGACCACTGTGTAATGGTAACAAACAATTAACTGAATTCATGTGTAAACAAATTTTATTACTAAAAATAAAAGGAATGGATTTTAGTTTTTAAAAATAAATATAAAATTAGAAAGGAGTAGAAACAACAATATATGGTTTTGTTTTATAATAAAGGATAGATTTCTTTAAAAGTCACAATGATCATCCCCCACACCATGTTATTATTATTATTATTATTATTATTATTATTATATTTTCTTATATCCTGCCTTTCTCCCAATACAAGGATTAAAGGCAGCCATCAAGTATGAAACAATACAATTTAAAAACAATACAAAATTAAAATACATAAATATAAAATTTTAAAAAACAGTTAAATAATGTTAAGGATTAAAACAGCTATAAATTAAAATATAATATATTAAAATACAAACTATTAAAATTTGTATAGCCCAACATTAAAAACCCAGTCCTTCTCAGCTTAATAGGCCTGACTGCACAGGAATGTCTTCACCTGGCATTGGAAAGATAGTAAGGATGATGCCATCCTGGTCTCTCTAGGGAGGGAGTTCCAAAGCTTGGGAGCAGCCACTGAGAAGGCCCTCTCTCTTGTTCCCACCAAAAGCACCTGACAGCTGACAGGACAGAGAGAAGGGCCTCTCCAGATGATCTCAGTACTTTGGTGGGCTCATACATATGATTCCACTTGTTTATCAGTGATGGCAGACATGAGTGTGGACACAAGCAGCAAAAATGGAACTGCACTAAGTCTGCAGTTTTGTCTGAGGCTTAGTAACAACAGATTGTTTATCTATAACTGCAGTTCTTTAAGTGGTCATCTGTGAACTCACAGAAATTAGTTATCTGCACCTGCACAGTGCATCATTCAGAATGTGCTAGACCTAGGAAATAACCATTTTGTCAGGAATCCTTCCCCTCCTTGCTGAGCATGGTTACGTGACTCCTGATCAGTTCCCTGGATGCTGAAGTGGAAGCAAAGGACCTAAGAAGAGCAGGACACAGAAGGATACCTACATATGAAGAAACCACTCCAGTATGTCACGAAGAAGGGGTGGGTGAAAGGTGTTGTGACTAGTGACATGAAAGTCAAAGGCACCATTTACTTGAGTCATGTTGTCTTTTCCTGACAGGCTGAGACCTGTATCTGCTAGCTGAGGAGGACCTCTTCAAGGATGAGGTTGGAAGCGGACTAGGTCTGGGTTGGCAATTTACCCTAAGACTATAAGTGCACTTGGGGGGGTGTTTTGGCCAAGAAAAGTGAAGTCTGGGTGACAAGCTTGAAGTGTGAAGTCAAATAAGTTTGCAATCAGTTCTGTTAATCCAAAGTACATAAAGAGAAGAAACATCTAGAAGAGCAAATTCCAATTGATGCTGTTGTGGTGGCAGACAAAAAGGAACTAGGGATTGTGCAAGAATCACGTTGGTCAGGCACGCTAAGGAGGGGAGCACCAAAATGCTTATTTCCTGCCTCTAGAAGGTTCCAAATGATGCTGTGCACAGGTGCAGATAACCCATTTGTGTTAGTCACATAGATCATGGAGAAGAATCATAAAGTATACATTAAGTGCAAGCTCAGGCTTTACGGTTTCTCGAAGCAGTTGAACAGCCTGTTCTGCAAGTGTTAAAGCAATCCAAATCATATTCCTTTCATGACAGTCAATGGCCTCATGAAAGAAGCCTGTCTGCTCTTATCCTAAAATCTGCCATGAAATTGCATTGTACAAATGTGCACCTTTGTGCCGTAGGCAAGAGGAGACAGATATTTTCTTCCAAGAACATCTCTAAGTCCAGGATTCATTACAGCCATTTATTTTGAGAGAAGATAGACATCCATGGTTGGAGACTTACTCCTTTGTTTTCTTTTTCCCTTGAGCAGGAGTGGGGAACCCCATGGCCTTCCAATTCTTATTGGACCTCTGTTACCACCATTCCTAGCCAGTGTATATTTAGGAATATTGGGAATGTGTAGTTCATTTTAGCCTTTTGTTTCTTAAAAGTATTTGTTTATTGCTTCTCAGCCCATTAAGGTTCCCAAGAAGATGCACAACAGATAGAAACATTATTTAAAAATTAGAACATTTTTTAAAAATCAGTTTTTAAAAACCATACACTTAAAACAGTTCCAAAAGTCAATCGCCAAACTGGTTATAGGGACTAAAGGTTATGTGGAACAGTAGTCTTGGCTAGAAGTTCAGTAGGAATGGAGCTGGTCTTACTTCCCTAGGGAAAGAGTTCCACAACTGAGCTGCTGCTATAGAGAAGGCCCTATCTGGTATACTACCAACCTATTCTCCAGGGTAATTGGGCATACGACATCTGTTTTGCAACATTTCATGGGCCATAGAATTCCCCATTTCTGTCCCTAAGGCGGGTTACAGACCACCATAAAGTACGCGCTCCGTGCGTACTAGGGTTAGGAAGGCCCGTATTAGGGTTAGGAATGGTCTTACCTTCCTCACGGCCCTTCTCCGTAGTACGCGCAGAGCGCATTATAAATGGCAGCGCCCATCCACATGGGCGCCGCCATTTTGATGTCTTGGACACATAGCGTCCAGATGTGTTGCGGCAGAAGTGACGCCACGAGGGCGTGCTTTGCCCCTCGCGGTGCCACTTCCGCATTTTGAAAAGGAGCGCCATTTCGACGCTCCTTTTTCACTGTGCCGGGAAGCCTCGCGGTCTGGCCCCTGGGGCTTCCCTCCGCAGCGAATGGCGGTGGCGGGAAAACGGCCGCTTGAGGGCGGTCTATAACCCGCCTATGTGTTCTTTTGCAAGTACCCAGTATGGCAAGATGTCAAATTACAATGTTCTTGAAAATGTTAGAAAACTTCAGTAGGCAGGTTCAGCAACAAATAGCATCCAATAGCAACAAATAGATTACTATTGTGGATGTCACTATCCCCTTTGAAAACAGGAAGCCAGCCATGAGGGAGGCCAGAGAACGGAAACATCAAAAGTACACCCCTCTGGCTGATGTCCTGAGACAAAAGTTTAACATCAGTAAAGGAAGGCCTGGGTCACCAATGAGTGTAACAGCACATACTACCCCAATCCAAACCCCTAAAGGCCAATTCTTTGTCTATTATTTTTTGAAGTTATACTTAGCCTTGCAAAACCTATTTTTTAAACTTCACAACTAAAAATATGAACTAAAACAGGAATAAGAACAAGAGAGCCCAAAGCTCTGAGCAGGACACATGCTTTGCACACAGATGGTCACATGTTCAATCCCTGACATCTCCAGGTAGGCAGTGTAGACAGACCTGAGCTAAGTTTACCAATGTCTTGGCTCACTATAAGACAGCTTCCTATATTCTATGTGCACATTAAACAAGGAACTACAACCAGTTCCCTGGTAAATCTCCCTGTATGTCAACATGTGCAGCCTGGCACTCTGGAAAGTGTCCTTGTAGGCTTGCAAACATTTCCCTGTAGCTATTTACTACATTCACATTCATGAAAAGAGATGAATGCAACCTGATGCTCCTGAGTACAATTATAAATACTGTTTTCATCAGACTGATGGTGGAAGAAGTGATGACAGATAGCAGTATTAGGTAGAATGGGAATTAGGGAGGAGCTTCCATCATCCATCACCATTGGCAATGCTGGCTAGGGCTAATAGGAATTGCAATCAAACGACATCTGGAAGGCTATATGTTTCTCAGCCCTTCCCTTTTTCCTACTGCACAGTAGTTTCTCCATGGAGATTGAAATGCAACTTGTGTGGAGTCAGATGGACTTATCATCACTTCATATCACATTTTAGACAGATCCTGAAGCAGATTACATCATGATGGGCCCAGGCTAAAACTAAAGTGTTGCCAGTATGTTCTTTTGACAATTTTAAATACCTCCTCATCAATCCTCCCAAGCCCACAAATAAACACACTGGCCTCTGTCAAAAGCAAAAGGGAATTATAACCAAAAGGATAAAGTTTCTATATAGAAACAACTGTCCCCAGTTTCTTTTTTGTGCAGATAAGAGAAACCAGGCTTATGACAAAGACACCTGTTCTGCTAGCTGAGGAGCAAATAGATGCAGGTTGGCAGCAGAGCTTGGGCTGTATCCATACTGCATAAATAATCCAGGTTCACATCATTTTAACTGCCATGGAGAAATGCTATAGAATTCTGGGAAGCATTCTGGCCCCACTTTCTTTTCATTCAAAATTAAAAGAATTTCCTCCCATGTGATAAACTCCAAAGTGGTGTCAACCTGGATTATTTCTGCACTGTGGATGCCACAGGATGTAAGAAGTCACAAGTTGATACCTGCAGCTAACTTTGAAGGGTAAGTACAAAGAAGTAACAATTCAAAAACTAACAAAACCAGCAAGAATCAGGGGGATTACATTACTGCTATAATTAGAAAAGCCTTCTAGTTACCTTCTAAAGCTACTTTTAAAGTCATTTTAGAAGCAGTTTGGTCCAATTTTTTAAAAAGGTGTTTTATGCCATTCTAACAGTCCTTAGTGGTTTTCTCTCCAAACATACTAGAAGATCAATAAGCAGCACAAGTACTACAGAAGTTACTTTTCTCCAATAGAGAAATGAAGAATATAACATGTTTCTTCTCCAATACTCTAACAAGGAATAGGAACAAATAACTTTTTTAAAAAATTAACTTTCCAAGATCTGGTTGATGGGTTCCAATTTGTTCCAACTTCTCCAGCAAGATTTATTATCGCTTTTTGTGCCCCTTTGGTTCCTGTTTAGGGAACAGGAACAATAAGTTACCATTTGAAAAAAAATCAGACTTATCTGTGTGCAAATAATACTTTATCTCATAGCCTAGAATTCACCTCAAGTTTCTCAACAGGCTCTGTTGTGACACTCATTTGCTGCCCTCAGGTGGCTGCATCTTTGTGACATTATTTGTTAATCTGTATTTTTGAGCTCAGTTTGAAATGAAGATTAATGGTCAATTATTTCTGTGAAGTTTAGAATTTCATTTTCTAGGTCCCCGGCTGCAAACTGAGATCATCATGAGAACAAATATTTTAGTAGGATGCGTGTTTCAGAATTTTCTCTCTCACCCACAAGCATTCCAGCATGTATAAGACTGTTCAAATCAGCACACATCAAAGATGAAATCTCAACCACACCCAAAGCTGAATATTGGCACTCTTTTCAGAGTTCAGTATTTCTAGGCTCAGATCTGTAAATGTTAATTATTTGGGAAATGAAACTTTGCAACCAAAAACAGCCATTCATGGGTGTCCATAGAGCTTTTTCTAGCAGTATGATATATCCTGGTATTTTCTCCATGGACATTATCAGACAAGGAAAATTGGAAGTATAATCCAATGGCAATCCGAACGCAATCATGGGGTTTAATGTTATTGTGTGATAGACTACCACTCGCAATTTTGGGCAATGGGAAGTCAATCCGAACGCAATCATGGGGTTTCACGTTATTGCCTGAGAGGTGATCACACGCAATTTCAGGCAATGGCAAGCTATTTTCAGGCAATGGCAAGTCAGTTCGAACGCAATTCGAATTCATGTAAATTCACTGAACTTTTCATTCAAAATTAAGAGAAATTCCTCCCATGTAAAAACTCCATAGTCACTGAAGACATCTGCATACTCTGAAATTACTCTGATTTGGCAGGGACAGTCCTGATTAATCTTCTGTCATCCCATATTTTCAGATGCTTTCCCCCTTTGTGCTCATCTTAATGCCATTGTTACAAACTGAGTTTAAATTGCAAATGTAGTTTGCACTCAACTTAGCCTCTTCTAGCTTGTGTGTCCTTCCTTTTGCCATCTTGGCCACATCCTAATGTTGCTTGGCCACGTGTGTCCCAGTTTACATCTGTGAAATTTTGGAGGGTATGCATCTTCATCAGCGGCTCAGTACAATACAACTAATGTATTTTATAAGGATACTTAAACTTAGTGCAGGGGTAGTCAAACATGGCAGGAGATAGGGCTAATTCTCATCCCTCTAGTGAACCACACTGCCATATTTGGGGCTGGAAATCAGCCGAACCTATGCCTGGGATGCCTACTTCTAGTTTCTGCTTCTGGGGTTTCAAGTTAATTTGAGGATGATTTGGTAATTTGCAGGGATGGGCTTTAATAAGCAAACTGCAATTCCACATGGAATTTTGGGATTCTTTGTGGATTGGAGTAGGATTTCTCCAGTTCTGTGGGGGAAGAGAGTTTGAAGTCCAGAATTAAAGTAGAGTGTGCACATGGTCCATAGGCCACACTTTTAAATCCCTTACTCAGTGCATTACTGAGCCTGTTCATTCCCAAGACATTATATGGGCATTATATGAGTTTAAGAGGGAAAGAAACTGATTTGGGATGGAGAGAGATGGTGGAATACACAACAATTATCTCTGCTACAGAGAAAGTGAACAGGGAGCATTTTATTCCTTCTGTTACTATACTAAAACATGAGGTCATCCAATGAAACTGAATGGCAGTAAATTAAGGAGCAACAACATAAAGGATATCACAAAGCACATAATTACCTTTTATTATTTTTAATTCATTATTTAATGAATTAATTCATTAATTGCTAAATGAGACCTTCCCATTCATGCCTTTGAATACCAGCTGCCGGAGGATAATAGAAAGGGAGAACTCTGTTATGGGCAGTTAGTGGCTCTGAAGTCAGTCTGGTGGGGAATCGGCTCTGGGTTTTAGTCTCAAGTAATCGTCAAAAATGCTGAACCCTATCTCTAAAACAGGTTTAGCATCTTTGATAGATTCTTCTAGGCTAAAACCTGGAGTAGATTGATCACCTCACTGACATCAGATCCCTCAGCTCCTATTCAGTGTTGCTTTCTGAAGAATCTAATTGGCTTCTTCATAACATTTACAGAGTAATATTTAGATGCAAAAAGATTCCGCAAAAGAAGAACCACTATTTTCAGTTAGGTTAAATGTGTGTGTGCATATGCACACATACAGACAGAGAAATGAAAAGATGTAAGTGGGGGAGCACATTAGTTTACCAAACCTACTTCAAAAGTATAACATTCACAAAAAGCAAAAGTAAGGCAAGCTACAAAAATAAACTTTAGCAGTACTAGCCACATTATAATACACATAGCAAAGAGCTGGAGAACAAGCAGTTTCTTGTTCATGAGAAGTAACACACTCAGAATCCAGATGAGCCTAAAAATGGTCCACTTCCAAGCACTGCCAAGATGTAGTTTAAAATTTAGATTAGTATTAGCCCTCCCAGCAGGCTGTGCTGTTAATGGGTTTAGAGGAGCCAGGTGCAACAGGGCAGACTGCATGGAAGGGTGTCTATTGTTGCGGGAAAGGGATCAAACATGCTTCTTTGGGACCTGATGTTAACTTGGAGAAGAGCAGAGCAGCTGTGGTTCCTTCAGCGCACAAAGGACCCTGCTCCTCCTTTCTAGAATGGGCCCAAATTATAGGAAGCCCCCAGCCCTGTTGCATTCCGTCCCAGTCCTCCTCCCTACCTTACACTGCAAAGGTATTTCCTGAGTCAAATATTTGTTTGCTTAATTCCTTCCATTTCACTCACAGAAGGGGCTGTTAGCCTCATTTCTCTGTTGAATACTTTTGACTGAAGACCAAAAAAAGCGTCTGTCAGCTCCATGCAGCCAAATCCAGTTCTCTCACAGATGGCTGAGGCATTGACTGCAAGGCCTATGAGCAAACCTGCATGGATTCCTGCTGTCTTTTCTCTAGGGCCTTCTGAGCACATTCTTTCAGTTTTTACTGAGGAAACAAAAGACAGGAAAGCTCCTGTTGCAACGAATTGCCAAATTAATTCTCCACAGAGACACCTCATATCAAAACTGAGTGGCCTGCTGTTGAATTTGTCCCAGTTGCTCCCAGCAGAAGCTGTATGAACAAGCAGCCATAGGAACAAGAAAGGTAGGCAACTCATCACTGTCATAGGTGCGAGAGACCTTGTATAATCTGTCATGCTCTCACTCTTCTGAACTAGCAGAGACAATCCCAGTCAATTTACTGTTGTCCAACTTTTTCAGCTGCTTTTAAAATGTCCACATTTCTTTCTCCTTCTCCCACTTCCCCCTTGGTCATCAGCTTACTTCAGTTGCTGCAAATTGAGTTCAAACTGAGAAAACTCAATTAACTCAATAGAAGGGGAAAAAAGAGGAGGGGGCAGAATCTTGCCTTTCCCAGTAGATTCAGGCAAAATCAAGCTGCTGCACCCTCTCCTAGCTCCTGTGTTCTTCCTCGTTAATAACTTTTGCCATCTTCACCACATTTTGATATTTCTTGGCTGCACATGCTCCCATTTTTCATCTGTGAAATATTGGCTGCTATGGTCTATGAGCACACGATGTTTGGGTAAGGGATGTAGTGGCTTAGTGGTTAAGATGCCAATTCTGACTATCATAAGGTTGGAAGGTTGGCAGTTGGAGGCCCAAGTGCTGCACAATGAGGTGAGCTCTAGTCACTAGTCCCAGCTTCTGCCAACCCAGAAGTTCGAAAGCATGCAAATGCAAGTAGATAGATAGGTACCAATTCTTAGGGAAAAGGTAACAGCGTTTGATGAAGTCATGCTGGCCACATGGCCACCAGAGCAGTCCTCAAGGAATGCTGGCTCTTCAGCATAGTAATGGAGATGAGTACCACCCCCTACAGTAGATTACAACTAGACATTCATGTCAAAGAAAACCCTTTACCTTTAACCTATGCTCTGTGAGAGTACGAGGTTTGTGTACAATCATATTTTCTATTGGCTCCCCTCATACTTATTTTGTAGGTTTGCAGCTATTCAAACACTATGGGCTGCACGCTATATTAAATGAATATTTGATAACTTTCCCACTGAAGTTTGTCAGTCAATACAACCAAACCTCTATACTGTGAGCTGGCTTAGGTCCCATGTTGACAGAAAAGCACAATAGAAACAATCCCCCACCGTAAATTTAACATTGTATCAAGGTGTTTTTTCACACCAAGAATGGTGGATAATTTCTTCACACTCTAGCTGTGTGTGGACTGCAGTTCCCATCATCCATCACTATTGCCTATGCTGCCTAAATTTGATGAGAATTGCAGTCTGGAAGGATCTGGAGGGCCAAATATTTCTCACCTCCAGCAAGTCATAGATTCTAATAAATGTAGTCTTTGAAAACAGGATTGTGTTTAACTTTAAATTATTCATGACTATGAAGGGTTGAACACCTAAATGCTTGCATTCAAATATAGATTCACTGTTATTTCCATTGCTCTTACTTTCCTATTCCTAAATTTCCCAGACAGTATGCCTGTTTTTATCTGATGGGTGTTACCATCTTAGATGCTTTGTACAGTATATACTTATACCATATGTGCATATGGAAGAATCTAAAATGGCAACACCCTCTGCTTTGTGCATTGCCCAGCTAGATTAGTTTGGAATTTGTAAAAAGGCTGAAAGGACTGATCACTTCTGTAGTCTCAGTGTGAAACATTCTCCCTAGTGACTACCTGGGAAAATTCTTCTGGTGTTTGGAAAGCTGATAGACTTTCCTATATATGAGATGTGGGAAGAGAGAGATCCTGGTTCTTTGCAGGCATATTGCAGAGTTTAAAGGAATTACTTTTTTGGTGTACTGAGCCACACTGACTGGTGAACTCTGGGAGTTCTAGGCAAACAACAACAACAACAACAACAACAAAAACACCTTTCAAATTTTCAGATGTTCTGACATATTGTGCCTTTATTTGTCTCCTTTGTTGTTTATATTAATGTGAGGTTTATATTAATATTAATTTTGCTTGTATACCTCCAATCAAGACTTCCCCTCAGCACATTTGTTTTGTAGAGGTGAGTGTGTGTACATGAGCCCAGAAAAATTCTATTCATTCTCCAGATCCTGCATGCCCAGATTGAACCCTCCATGGCTGGAAAATACCTCTCCCCTCCCTACCACCCATATTTCAAAAAGCAAAGCTTGATTTTACCATTTTATGTAAAAGGCACTATTTTACTATGACATTGTAAATAATGGGAATTGAGCATCCATGGATTTTGGGGGGTGTGTGTGTGTGTGTGTCCTGGAACCATACCCTAGCAGATACTAAGGGGCCACTATACTAGTCATCCCCCGCACCCCATTTTTAGTTTTAAAAGGTTTTAAAAATGTTTTAAAGAGACCAAGATCCTGCATGGACATGTAGCTATGATGTCTGACCGCCTAAAGCCCACCCCAAGATCCAGGCAGCTATAATGAGCAAAGGAATTATGTAGTGCTAGTGAGAAGGGCACTGATGGATGATGCATCCAGCACCTCCTGCTAGTAAGTGGTGGTACGAGGAACTGCAACAGGACCCTACAGAGGTCCCTGCTTCTGCTTGTTGCACCACAGCTCACTGGAAAGTGGCATCTGGACACATCAGTCTTCAGTGCCACACTCACCAGAATGGCAAAATTCCTTCTCTCAGTACAGCTCCCTGGATTTAAGGTATGCTTTGGCTTTGGACATTGTTACTTCATGCCCCATGGAAGAACTTGCAGATTTTAGTGTGAACTTTAAAAGAGCTATCCGAAGTACCAAGCTTGCTTGGGTGGGGGGTAAGTTTAGGACCCTGGAGACTAAAACCTAGGATGAATGCACTATCCAGTAACACTGGAGCCACCCACCTACTCTACTGTTTCCCTTCATTTCATGGCAGCATCTGGAAGGGGGCCTTGGATGATTTTCCCTGGTGATAAGCTCAATACTGAGTAGATTTTAAAAAGTGAGCCTTATTGACACTGAGTTGATTGTCCAATTTGTTTCAAAAGTGTTTTCTTCTCTAGTATAGGCTGTGAACATTACCTTTATACAAAGTCGGACACTGGTTTATCTAACTGTGTGTCACTTACACCAACCAGAATTTGTTGCTCCAGGACTCAGCCCTCAGTCACACCTCTGTGACTTTTGATATCAAATCAGCATCAAGAAGGGAAGTTGCTGGGAATAGCCTCTAGGGGTTCCCCAGCGCAGGAAGCCAGCTATACTATAAAGGCACTGGATGGCTCAGCATGGGAGAAGCCAGAGGCACTTAGCCAGAGACACTTAACATTGGAATTTGCATAATTCCTTCACTAAAGAGAGTGATGATGGTGAGCTAGACCAGTTTGCATACAGCAGACAAAGGGAGTTTCCTTCTGAGAATGAAACTCTTTTTGCCTGAGGACATTCACGCTGATTGTCCAGACATTCTTGCATATCACACTCCAGTCTTTTTCCCTGGGAAAATCACTTAAGCCTTTTAGCTCCTTCACGACCTGTTTCTTGGTATATATACATGTGCTCAGACAATACCAAACCAGTCTAGTTTGAAGCTGGATAGAATCTCTGTTCAATTTCAGCTAGACACCTCAGTAGCTGACACCTATGTGTCACAGGTGGCTGCTGAGCCATCCTCATTCCAGTAACCCTGCAATTGGAGTTATGCTTCAGATAGGTACAGCGTTGCCTCTTAGCTACCCTGCAACTTGCTATTACCTTCTACCTTTGCATAATTAGGGCTTTATTTGTGTGTGTAAGAGAGTGTGCTTGTGTGGGTAAATTCCCTTAAAATAATTAATTAATCTGGAAAACCCACCTCTTGAGGTCTCTGGGCAATTAATGTGGAAAACCACCTCTGGGGGTCTCATAAAGCTGAGACTCCAGCTTTATGTTACCAGAGCCTTCTCACTGCTTCCTACTGAGATAAATTCATTTCCCCTTTAAATTCAATTTGTGGGTGCCCTGTCAGGACCCCCTCTGCAATTTAGATAACACATTGGCTTTCTTGTGTTGACTGATAGTGTGGCTATGAGCCAACAAGAAGAGAAAGTGCAATTTTCCTTAGTTGCAGGTGTTAATTATCCGACAAGATACGTCATAGGACTTCTCTTAAAGCCTATCGAGTGGCAATAAATGCAGGAAAGAAATTTTACTTTTCTGCATCTATTGCATCTGCAATGTCTCGTCCGGCAGAGCTTTTCAAGGTGGTTTAGAAGTTAACTCAGACTCCTCCCACCTTACTGCAACCTACAGAGCCCTGCTGTGACACTTTCAATGACTACTTTGCACATAAAATCTCTCAGATAAGGGCCAACTTAGACGCCAGCCTTAATACGGAAATGACAAGAGAGGTATTCAGTGACTCCACTAATGAGATTCTTTTGGATCAATTTCAATCTCTTGAGTACTGATAACGTAGACAAGCTGCTTGGAAAGGTCAAAAAGACCACGCCCTCTCGACCCCTACCCCTCATGGTTAGCCATCCAGGGAGGGGAGGCTACTAGGAATCTCTTAAGATCCATAATTAATGCCTCCCTCAGAGAAGGCTGTGTTCCAGCCAGTCTAAAACTGGCTGTGGTCAAACCAGTTCTTAAAAAGCCTTCCCTTGACCCCCTTGAAAGATCTAATTATCGGTCAGTATCGTTTTTACCGTTTTTGGGTAAGGTGATCAAAAGGCAGTTGCCAACCAACTCCAGGCAGTCTTGGATGACACTAATTATCTCGATCCATTTCAAACCGGTTTCAGATCAGGATAGGGAGTGGAGACCGCCATGGTCGCCTTGGTTGATGATCTCCGTCTGTGTATTGACAGGGGCAGTGTGGCCCTGTTGGTGCTCTTGGACCTCTCAGCAGCGTTCGATACCATCGACCATGCTATCCTTCTGGAACGCCTGAGGGAATTGGGAATTGGGGACACTGCTCTACAGTGATTCCGGTCCTATCTCTCGGGCAGATTCCAGGTGGTGTTGCTTGGCGACAGTTGTTCAGACAAGAGGAGCTCACATCGGGCATCCCTCAGGGCACGATACTGTCGCCAATGCTTTTCAACATTTACATGAAGCCGTTGGGTGAGATCATCCAGAACCATGTGGCGCACTGTTATGAGTATGCTGATGACACCCAAATCTGCTTCTCTATGTCTCGGACTGCTTCAGTGACCAAGGGTGGCATCTCCCCTCTGAATGAATGTCTGAGGTCGTTAATGGATTGGATGAGGGACTTAAATTGAATCCAAATAAAACAGATGTACTCGCTATAGGCAATCCCAATCCGGGTATGGTGATCTATTCTCCAGTTCTGAACGGGGTCACACTTCCTCTAAAGGACTGTGTTCGTAGCTTGGGGATACTCCTGGATTCGTCTCTTCAGCTGTCATCTCAGGTGGATGCGACAGCCAGGAGTGCCTGTTATCAGCTTTGGCTGATTCGCCAGCTGCTACCCTTCCTGGAAGGGGAAAACTTAGAAATGGTTGTACACTCACTGGTAACCTCTCGTCTCGATTTCTGCAATGCGCTTTACTTGGGGCAACCCTCATGCCATGCTCAGAAGCTGCAGTTGGTACAAAATATGGCAGCCAGATTGGTAACAGGGAGTTCAAAATTTGAATCCATTACACCTACAATTCCTACACTGGCTCCCCATTTGCTTCCGGGCACAGTATAAGATGTTGGTTATTACTTATAAAGCCCTAAATGGCTTGGGTCCAACATACCTGAGGGAACGCCTCCTCCCATATAATCCTTCCCGCACTCTCAGGTCCTCTGGGATGAATCTATTGCAATCAGAAAGAACTAGACTATTAACCACTTCCCAGAGGACATTTTCTGTTGCTGCTCCAAAACTCTGGAACAATTTACCAGACAAGATCCACCAAGAAGGCAATAAAAATGGATCTTTTCCAGAGAACCTTCCCAAATTGACTTCCAATTTTTCCACTTACCTAATTGTTCCCATTGGGTTGAATAATCTTGATTCATTTTATTGGCCATCAGTTGGGAATTGTTTTATAGTGTGGGAGGGAGTTTGGGAACTTGAAATGTAATATGTCTTTTAACTATTGTTTCCATGTTTTTTGTTTTGTTTTGTTTTTATTTGATTTTATTGTCTTTGATATCTTGTTACCTGCCTCGATCCAATACGGGGGGAGGCAGGATATAAATAAAGTATTATTATTATTATTATTATTATTATTATTATTATTATTTTCCTGTCTCCAAGCTGAACTGGTAAAGACCCCTTTCTGAAAGCAGTATTTCTCAGTGCAGCTTGGAGACACTGGGAATATTGCATGTCAAGCAATGCTTCTCCACAGGGCAAAAGCACTATCCAGAGAAAAAAGTTAAATCTATAACTAATCTTTCAACCTTTGTTGTTGTTATTATTATTGACAGGAAATTAACACCTGCAGCTATGGAAAATTGCACTTTCTCTTCTTGTTGGCTCATAGCCACACTATCAGTCAACCTCATAAGTTAAATGTAAAAGCAATATATCCATTTTTGCCCTGTTGGAAAGCATGCATTTTCTTATGCCAGGCTTTGATGCACTACATCACTACTCTTGGCAAGGGCTGGGCCTGGAGCAGCTGCAAGCTGTCTCCCTAAAGCCAATACAGTTTTCTTAGCTGAAATGAGGAGGGGTGAATGTGTGGAATGCTGGTCTCATTCTGGAGTGAAATTTCTCACTTTGAGTGTGTGGGAAATGTGTGAAAGTTGTGTGTTTTGCAGCCAAGTGGCTACATCTTGTAAAATTCCATAAACATGAGTGTTTGGGGATGGGAAGGAGGAAAAAACAACACCTCTTATGTCTTTCCCAGTTATACTAGCAATGAGTGAGGACCCACCAATTGTAGGCTTGGCCTTCCTCATTCATCTGCTCTTTATAAAGGCAGAAACAGAAGGGACTTAACAAGAAATGCAGAGCTTGTAAAGTTATTTGAAGACGAAAGTATATAATGACATGTTAAAGATCTGCTTAACTGTGCAGGATCCAGCATATCATTGAACCTACTACTCATCAGTTTTGGATAGCTTCACAATGCTATTATATTTATTCTCCGTAAATGTAACTTTCAGAATTCTGTACTGTTCCCTTTCTATCCAAAACATGATCTGCCAAAGTATCATGAATGGTTCTTAGACACCTTCTCACACTATATAATTGTACCACCATGTTCCCACTTTAACTGCCATGACTGTACTGTATGGAATCCTGAGATTTAAAGTTGAGGAGGCACTAGTGCTTTCTGGAAGAGAATTTTAAATGCCCCTCCCTAAACTGTGAATCCTAGGAGTCTGTGTGATGGAAGGGGAACTGGGCACTGTGAAAGGGTCCCTGAATTTATTTACTTTCCTGTATTCTAGTACAAAAATAATGACCACAAAATATTTACATAACTTTAAAGTAGATGATGAAGACATTGAAACAATTCAACATTGCCCACACCATAGCTCAGTCATTAATCAGAATGGAGACTGCAGTCAAGAAATCAGAAGAAGATGAGTGTGCTAGAACTTGGAAGAGCAACTATTAAGACACTAGACGTTTCCTGAAGTTTCAAGATATATAATTAAACACCAAAGTTAAGATTGTCCATGTCATCATATTTCCCATTTCTATGTATGGTTGTGAAAGCTGAAGAGTGTAGAATGTGGATAGGAAGAAAATCAACTCATTTGAAATACGATGCTGGAGAAGTTCTATGGATACTGTGGATTGCCAAAAAGACAAATTGACTCCCTCTTACCATGTATGAATGTGAGAGCTGGACAGTTAAGAAAGGAGATAGGGAAACAATCAATTCATTCGAGATATATTCTTCATCACCATGTACAAATGTGAGAGTTGGACAGTGAAGAAAGCGGATGAAAATAATATCAATTAATTTGAGATATGGTTCTGGAGTAGAGTGCTGAGGATACCATGGTCAGCCAAAAAGACAAACAAATGGGTCCTAGAACAGATCAAGCCAGACATTTCCCTGGAAGCTAAGATGACAAAACTGGGAACTGTTGTACTTTGGACACATCATGAGTAGGCATGACTCATTGGAAAAAAACAATAATGCTAGAAAAGGTGGAGGGAAGTAGTAAGAGAGGAAGGTCACACGCTAGATAGATAGACTCTATTAAGAAGATCACAAGTATAAGTTTGCAGGAACTGAGCAGTGCAGTGGAGGACAGGAGTCATTCACAAGTTCACCATAGGTCAAGATTGACTCAAGGGTGGATAAACAACAACAGTAACAAAATAAATCAAGGCAACCAATCTATTCACACAGTCATCCTGTTTACTATGGGAAGCTCCCTAACAAAAGACGAGTACAATTATGCCCCTCATCTTTCACTCTCCAGCAATTGATACACTGAGGCGTATTGTCTCTGTTGTTGTTGTTGTTGTTAACTGTCCTTGAGTTGACCCCAACTCATGGTGATCCTGTGGCTGAGACATCTCCAAGATCCTCTGTCATCCACTGCTCTACTCAGATCCTGGAAACTCAATACTGTGTCCTCCCTTACTTATTCCATCCATATGACATGTGACCTTCCTCTCTTTCAACTACCTTCCACCTTTCCCATCATTATTGTCTTTTCTGATGAGCTGTGTCTTCTCATGATATGGCCAAAGTATGACAGCCTCAGTTTGATCATCTTGATGTCCAAGGAGATTTCAGGCTTCAAGGACCCATTTGTTTGTCTTTTTGACTGTCTGCGGTATTCTCAGCACTCTTCTCCAGCACCACATTTTAAATTAGTTGATTTTCATCTCATCCACTTTTTTCACTGTCCAGCTTTTACATCCGTAGATGGTGATGGAGTATACAATAGCCTCGAACAAGTCTAACTTTATTGCTCAGTTGTCTATCTTTTCTCTTGTCAAGTTTTTTCCTAGCTGCCCTTCCCATTCCTAGTTTTCTTCTTATTTCTTGGCTTTGTTACCAGAGGCAATATGCAGCAATCCTGACTAGTATCCGCTGATGAACCCATCTTCCATTAATTTATCCACTCATCATATCCTCTGGCAATGGATTCCGCAGTTTATTTATGGTCTGTGTACTTTTTTTAAAAAATCTTTTCTGAATCTCATTCAGTTTCTAGGATACCTTTGTACATCTCTATCTTGTCTCCACTTAGATTCCCTTTTCCTTAGCTGAAGAGCCCTAAACATTCCAGTCTGTCCTAATAGAGAAGTTGCTCCAGTCCTTTGGTCTTTTTGGTTGCCATTTTCTGCAGCGTTTCCCTATCTTCAATAAACTTCTTTTTCCGAGTGCAATGACCAAAAGTGGACATAGCATTTCAGATGTGGTCACACCATCACTTTGTATATAAGTGCAGTATGATATTGGCAGATTTATTTCTTATTCCTTTTATAATGATGTCTGACGTGCTGGGTTGTCATTTTCAGATTCCAGCCACAACACCCAAATCACTTGGTCTGTTGGCACTAGTTCACATCTCATCAATGTATACATAAAGTTTGGCTTTTTATTTTTTTGGTTTTGTCCTAATACTATCATTTTATTTTTTCCCACTTAATTTTCATTTATTACTTTAAAACCCATTGTCCCATTTTAGAGATATCTTTTGGGGCTTTTTACAATCTCTTTTTGTTCTCACCATCCCAGATAATTTATTGTCATCAGGAAATGTGTTCACCTCACTATACAACTCTCACTCCATATTTTGCATTAGGAGATTCTCTGGCAACTATACCTGTTTGCTTTTTCTTTTGAGATTGTACAGTTCTGTATCTTCTAACATCTACCCACCATTTTTGCTGCAGTGTAGTGTGATTTGTGTGTTGGACTAGGATTCCAGGAGACCAGAGTTCTATGGAAACCTACAAATCATACACTCTCAGCTTCTAAGAAATGCAAATGAACAAATATTGCCAAGAAAACTTCATGACAGGTTCATCTTAGGGCTGTGATAGGTCAGAAATGACTTGAAGACACAAAGCAACAAAGTAGAGTGGTGGGTATGCTACAAGACCCTACATACACTTTTATATTAATTTTTCCTTTGCTTGATATATTATTGTATTTATTTATTTTTCATATGCTCTGTTTTGTAAAATTTCATTTATTATTCTATTCCAGGGATCGGCAACCTCCGGCCCGCGGCCCGGATGCAGCCCGCGGAGGCCTTTGGGCTGGCCCCTGCCCCCTCCTGCCGCCACCGCTGCCAATTGCGGTTTATTTCTCAAAATGGCGGCAAAGTCTCACGCAACCTTTCCCGTGGTCACGCGAGACTTCGGCGCCATTTTGAAAAACAAAATGGCGGTGGCCTAGAGGCGAAGTCTCACGCGACCACGGGAAAGGTCGCGCGAGACTTCGCTGCCATTGGCGGCGGCGGCCTCTAGGAGGCCCGTTGCGGTTGCCGGGGGCCTGCTACAGGGCTCCGACAGCGGCAGCGGGCCTCTGGGAGGCTCGTTGCAGTTGTTGGGGCCCTCCAACAGGGCTCCGGCGGCGGTAGTGGGGCTCTAGGATTTTTTGCCGGCCTCTGATGGG
>NC_056525.1:63205979-63247115 GCF_019175285.1 Sceloporus undulatus | reverse complement strand
GATGGGGCTGGGGCCCGTTGGGGGCCGGCCAAAGGGAGGAGGCTCCAGCGCTGGCGCACCCTGCCGGCTTTTTTGTTGCGGCCTCCGCGGGGCTGGCAAAGAGGAGGAGGCTCAGCCTGCGGCCCCTACAGCTTTTTGCCGCCTCTGAGGGCCTGGGGCCCCGTCAGGAGGCCAGGCAAAGAGGAGGAGGCCCCAGCGCTGGCAGCCCTGCCGGCCTTTGCCGGCCTCGAGGGGCAGGAAAAGAGGAGGGAGCTCAGCACGGCGGCCCCCACCAGCTTTTTGCCAGCTTGACGGGCCCTGGGGCTCCGTCAGGGGCTGGTAAAGAGGGGAGACCTCCAGCGTGCGGCCCCACGCGCTTTTGCCGGGTTTGACGAGCGGGGCCCCGTCAGGGCCAGCAAAGAGGAGGAAAACAATCCAGTGCTGGCAGCCCCCACCAGCCCCAGTTGTCTGAGGGACAGCAACCCGGCCCCCAGCTCAAAAAGGTTGCCTACCCCTGTTCTATTCTATTCTGTTTATGTTTATTAGAATCCCACCTTTCTCCCCAAACTGGGACTGAAGGCAGATTACAATTTAAAACAGAACAATACAACACACCTGCACCATACATAGGCTCGCCATACATTTTGTTGTTGTTGTGTACCTTCAAATCGTTTCCAACTTGTGATGACCCTATCATGGGGTTTTCTTGGCATGATTTGTTCAGAGGACATTTGTCATTGTCTTCCCCTGAGGTTGAGAACCTGTGACTTGCCCAAGGTCACATAGTGGGTTTCTGTGGCCAAACCGGGAATAGAACTCCAGGTAACCACTTTAGGTAACTATACAAGCAAAATTTCCTAAATGACAAAGTATTGTTTACTTCTCTTGTATTTTCTGAACATCCAGTGTCATCCCCATTTTTCATTTAATAAGACTTGACACATTGAATTAAATGAGATTTTTCTTTTTAAAAATATCTGAATGGAATCAAATTTGAGTTAAAATACATTAATATTATGTATTATATTTTTCCTGACTTAGAAAAAAAATGTTCCTTTTAACCGTAACTGGAGCTTTAAAAACCTCTTCAGTGATTGATATTATCTGGGACACTACCAAAAAAAAAAAAAAAGTCCTTTTCAAAACATTGATGGTGATATCTGTTTCTTTTCTCCCTCCCTTCTTCTTTAATATTTATGGAAATATTTTATGACTCATCAAATCTTTTAGCTGAAAATGTAAAACACTGGGGCCATTCACTTGAAAACTTGAAAACCACACCAGGTTTTATCCCTCCCCTCCCCGTGAACAGAATGATTTGAGGATCCTGTTTTTTATTAAAGTGATTTTTTGTGCATCAGTAAGAGATGGTAATTATTCTAGACAGATGAGAAAGTTGTGGCTCCAGCCCTAGTCAAACACTTTACAGCTGTACTTTGTGCTAAGATGCAAAGCGGAGAGTGTGCTGCCACTCATGTTAGGTTTGAGATTCTGATGGATGTAAGATTTTGCAGTAGCACATACATGTAAAAAAGCCCACAGGCCTACAAAAATATTGCATACAGAAAAGATTTGGAAAGCTATCTTTTTAAAGATGGATCAGGCTTTTTAAAAAAGACATACCAGTCATAGGACTTTATCACACAGGAGGGATCCCATGGAGAAACTGGATTTAAAGTGAAAACAACCCACAAAGTTGGTTGTTTTTCACATAACATTCAGGGTTAACCCAAACAGAAAGTAAAAATAATCTGCAAAAGCGGGTAGTTTTTCAGATGACATTGGCATCAATAGGAAATAACACAACATTAATTAGAACGGAAAGTCA
This sequence comes from Sceloporus undulatus, assembly GCF_019175285.1. NCBI lineage: Eukaryota > Metazoa > Chordata > Lepidosauria > Squamata > Phrynosomatidae > Sceloporus > Sceloporus undulatus. The sequence continues at coordinate 63,245,308 of NC_056525.1, read as the reverse complement.
ATAAAACCCACTCCTTTTTACTTTCGGGGAACTTCAGGGAGGGGTTTTTGTTGACTTCCCATTCCATAATGTCACGTTATTTCTCATTGACATCAATGCATCTGAAAAACAATCCACTTTTGCAGGTGTTTTGTGGACTTTTAAATCCCATTTCAGCACGGGATTTAACCAATTTGCCCCCAATTTGCCTTTGTGTGATAAAGTCCTTAGTCTGTTTCTGTGTTAAAAGATGTAAATGAATCCTTTAATGAAGTGGAGTCCACAAAAACTCATGCTACAAATTTCTTTTTCTCCTGAAATTTTATCACACCAGACTCAGAAGGTGCTACAATCACATTAGTCTAGGAAATCCAAACATCGAGAACAAGGCTGTGAACAATCAGTATCACACAACTCTCCTAAATCACCATGGTGCTGCTTCTATCCCAGCCTCTGTCTTCTGCTTACTGAGTCCCATAGTGCTGCCTCCATGCCCAGTGCCCTTCCCAGGCATGCCTTTTGGTCTGTAATTATTTCTACTTTTTGTCCAGTTGGCCGATCACAGCCATCTATTAATTAAAAGAAAGAAAGAAAGAAAGAAAATGGAAAGAAACTGAAAGAAAAGAAAAGAAAAATAACCTGCTTGGGAATAACAAGGGGGAATTAGGAAGAGGGGGAGAGGAACAGAATCATGTCCAGTCATACCATGTAACTGCCTGCATATCTGAACTGCTTCAGGAGGAACCTATCACATGTGTATCCAGTGGCATCACTGGGGGGGTGCAGGAGATGCTGACCACACTGGGTGATATCCGAGAGAAGGGGTGACACCTAGTTGGGCCTTTCTCCCCCATTTTGGTGCAGGAGGGGCAAATGCACACCCTTCCTGGCTTCACTGTCACTGGGCTTCCTTCCTGGGGAGGAAGGCTAATGATGAAGCAGCAAGAGGTAGGAACATGAAAACTTCCCAGGTGACTAGGGTTGCCATAAATCAGGACCTCAAAACCGGGGAAATATAGGACAAAATTATGAAATATAGGACACTTTTTTTTAAAATGGAGGCTCCATTTTAAAAAAAACCTGTCCTACATTTCAAAATTAAATCGCTGGCGGCCCCACATGCTCCTTCCCAGCCTCTGTGGAGGCCTCGGTCTCCGCAGAGGCCGGGAAGCAGGGCGAGGCGCTGCTGGCGATCGCCAGGGCCTCCCCTCCTTCTCGGAGGAGGAGGAGGTGGTGGGTGGCGTGGCCACGAGGGGAGGTGGGGTGGTGCCGCGTGGGCCCCGGGCTGGGGGGCAAACTGGACAGGGACCGGGAGGGGCCCCCGAAAGCGGGTTTCTCCCGGGGGCCGCCGGGTTATGGCATCCCTACAGGTGACACCCCTCACACCAGGTGACACTCTAACTAGTGAAGCCACTGCCTGTATAAACAGTGAAAGAACAGCATAACTGGCAGACATTGGACAATAGTGCACTACACTGTTAGTGTTATTATTCCACTTTAACTCCTATGGCTGCCTTCCATGGCACTCTGAGGTTTGTAGTTTAGTGAGGCCTGAGAGCTCTCTGACTGAGAATTCTAAATATTCCTCCCTAAACTGCAAATCCCAGGATTCCACACGGGGTAATCTTAGCAGTAAAAGTGGAATAATAGTGCTATAACAGTGTAATGAGATATCGCCCCTTGATAGACAATGCTAATAATTGCTTGTTAATAAGGAGAAGTGCTCCAGCAATGGATAGACTACAGCCCAGCTACTGGGCAGAAACAGCATCATGTAATAAGTTACAGATTTTTAAAAGTATGATGAGGCATCATGTCTTTTCTGGTTTACATGCTGATTTACCTGCTTTACAAATGCATTTCAGAACTTTAAGCCACAGTACTTTGGGCTACGTTTTGAATGTTTTACAGTCTATCATTTTAAAGATCTCAAGGGGAAGTAGACTCGGTGGTGGCTAGCAGATAGAAACAAAGTGGCTCTGAGCTTTGCTCTCTCTAAGTTTTCGGTGGGCTAATTTGACTAAAATCTACAAACACTAAGGGGTGAAGCAGACAGGCGGCTTGATGCAGCCTGTGGCCACTTGATCCGCAGTCAGGCCCCAATTGGTCAGGGACCACAGTGACCAGATGGCACACTCTCAAAGCAGGCCACTGCCATGATCCAAATGAGCCACTAACAGAAGCAGTTTTTTACCACTCCTTTTCCTGGCAGCTTCAGGCCGCCTGAGGCAGCCTTGGAGTGGCTTCCAGCTAATATGGGGGTGTGCACCATCTGCATGCCATGCCACTGAAGTGGCCAGAAGCCACTCCTTTTGGCCCATCTGTTTCAGGCCTAAGTCACTAAACTCTAACCTATATCCAACCTATTTGAACTGGAGTTTAGTAAAGTGGCTTTTTGGGGAATTAATATACTATATATTAATATATTAATAATGATTCTGTAAAACTACATGAGAGTAATTAATTTAGAATAAACAATTATGAAAATAATAATTACATAAAAACATATGAAAAAAATTAAAATATATGAGAAAAAAATTAATGAGTTAGTGAATGAAACAGAAAGAGTTCAAAAAAGGGAGGAGCCACTGGTTGTTAGTCTGTGAGCCGAACAGAGTAGGGTGGGCCTCTTCTCTGAAGATGCCAGCCACAGATGCAGGTGAAACATCAGGAATAAGCTCTTCTAGAACATGGTCACATAGCCCAAAACCCCCACAAAAACTAGGGTGGCCCTGTTTATTTTTTCTCCTAAGCCTCACTCTGTTCAAATGGTTGCAGCTACATGACAGCTGATGAAAGGAGAAGGCTGATGAAGCTGTTTTTCTCTGCAGAGTTGATGGTAGTTCTGTACCTATTCTCTTCCTCACTGCATCATGATAGGAAATTTGTTGTTGTTGTTGTTCTGTGTCTTCAAGTCATTTCTGACTTATGGTAACCCTATGGCAAACCTATCATAGTCTTTTCTTGTCAAGATTTGTTCAGAGGCAGTTAGTCATTGCCATCCTCTGAGGCCGGGAGAGTGTGATTTGCCCAAGGTCACCCAGTGGATTTCCCTGGCAGAGCCAGGATTTGTACCCTGATTTCCAGAGTCATAGTCCAATTTTCAAACCATTACATCATGTGTGCTCACTTTGATGGGAAGATGCCACCTAAATACACCTCCCAGTGGTACAGGATCTACCTCTACATTGCTGATTCTCAAACTTTGCTTCTCCAGTTGTTTTGGACCTTCAAATCCCAGAAGGCCCAGCAGGCATAATCAATGGTCAGGGATTTGGGAAGCTGAAATCCAAAACATCTGTAGGCGGTAGGCTGAGGATTAGTAATGGCATCAAGCACTATTTGGGACTTAGGGACCCCTTAGGAAGTACATATACCTCGAGGTTCTGAAAGAAGAAGGAAGAATTCCTACAGTTGCCACAATCTAAGGAGCTCATTTTACACTGACCATCATATTAAATATGCTGCAGAGCAAGGTTTCTAGTGGGGTGTCCTGACCTGATACTATGTAATTATGTGGAGAATTCTCAGCATCAAAACAAACATACAAACAAAAAATAGATTGAAATGGAGCAAAATGGTTCCCTGTGCAAAGTTCCTTACAAGCCATGCCTGCCCCGTACTGAAAGACAGGAGGGAAAACAGTTACTGTCCGAGCGACAGGAAATGTTTGGTTAGTAGAGGAATTTTGTACAGTTCAGATGAGTCATGAGCTACATTAATTGTCTAAAATAATAAACATCCCCCATCTCCAGTGATTAAGGGTTGAGGAGGACAGGTTTCCTACAAGTCTGGGCCATTTCAAGTTAGAAAAGGTCAATTTAGCATGAACTCATCCCAGTCTTATGACAAGCCATTAACATGCCTTGTTATGAAACTGGTGAAAAAAATAAAATAAAGGTTATGTTAGCAGAAATGATAATCATAGTGATGTTTGGTCAGATTGCAAATTTGTCAAGAGTCCTGAGTTTTCTATGCAGAATGTCATGGAAACAAGAATTGTAACCTGTTTTAAGTTCCTATACTCGTCTTCTAAAATCAGATCCCATCAGGTGAGGCATCATTTCAACAATAGATCTTAAAAGAGTTACTACTAATCTGACAGTAAGCTTCTGGAAGGACAAATCTAAAAAGTAGTATTTCCAAGCTTTGTTCAGTCACTTTAAGCAAGGTCCAACAACAACCTCAGATTAGTCTGGCCAGTTCAAGATCAATCCAGACCCTGAGGTTTTCAAGCTAAAACCTGAAACCCAGGTTATGCCATTGAATGTTATGTGTTAAGTACCAACCAGCCTTGTTCACAGCTTGTCATACACACACACACCATATTTTCCTGTTTGAAATTTTAAACAGATATCCTTAATATAAGGAGCTGTTTCCACATCAAGGTGAAATTAGGGGATTATTCCAATTTACCTATTTAAGGAGTCAGGATAAGGAACATTTCATTTAGCCTGCTCGTTTGTAGTCAGAAGATGAATGCAGGGTAGACGGTGAACCCACAAGGACTGAGACAGAAGGAGAATATTAATAACTACTGTATATAGACCACCCCCCAACATCAAGTTGCAGCAGTAAATGAATTAATCTTTCTCTATTAACTTCATCCATACTCCTTCTCTGCTAGCTAAACTGGAAATTTGAACACAGACGTTTCCTCTTAACTGGAGATGAGCCCACCTGGAGAATTTGCACCTTCATATCCCACCTGTAGATGACCCATGTGTTACCCATGCTGCTTCATATAAATTTTGGTATAAATGATAACCCTTAATGACCCCTAGATGAACTCTAATAGCCTGTCCACCATTGCCAGCAAGGCATGAGGACATGTACACACACCCCTGAGGGGCAACCACATTATCATATCTGGGGAAGTCGCATAAGAGGATTATCATATGACCAGGAAGAGCAAATGTTTGCCTTGCCTGAGGCTCTTGCTCCCTCCCAGGGTCTGTTGTCCGAGCAGCTTAAGACCACTAAGACAATCAGACAGGGACATCCAGGTGAAAAGCAAGTAATTAAACACCTTTGTTCTCACCATCAAGCCCCTTTGCCAGAAGCAAGATTTTGCCTATAAATATCATCAGATTTGCCTGTTCACTGGGCCAGTCTGGATTTCAGGGGGAAGCTCTGTCCCCTTGAACCCTGACCTGGCTCCTGACTCCTGGCCAGTCATTCCATGGCTGAGCCTCATGCCATCCTCATCATATTCCATTTGGATTCCTGGAGGGAGTCTACATTCTGGTACGTATCACCCCAGTGATGCCTAAAATCCCATTCCATGCTAACCTATGCTTCTCCTGAGCCTTGTATGTATGTGTGTATGCTAGTGAATCGTATGTGTTTTCCCCCATTATAAATAAATTGGCTATTAATTCTAGAAGTCTGTCTCAGCTCTATTTATTAGGATCCCCTGGTCTACTCTGTATACACATCGGGAGACGATTCTGCAAGGGCTGTCGTAGCAGGCCCTCCTCTTGCAATATTTGAGCTAACAACAATAATAAAATTCCCCTACGGACCCTTGGCTACACATGAAAACTGACACCTGGCTACTCTACCTTAAATATATGTTCAAAATTAAATTGTCAAATACAGTCCAGAATACAATGGGTGATCCTGGACATGCTGCAACTATGCTGTCAAGCTTGGAGGAGGACAAATAAACTGAGATCAGTATGGACAGGACAGAGATAATACTTTAGGAAGGTGTTTCATCTGCCTAGTTAAGTAGTGTTCAACTGGTTCTGGAGGAGACTGCACTCCATCATCCCTCCTCACTGGCTGTGCTCACTAGGACTGATGGAAGTGGCAATCCAACAGCATCCAGAAGGCCACACATTCCCCATTCCTGCCCTGAAAAACGTATTATGAGGGGTGTTTGGGGATCCATCATTGTTGTAGGAGGCAGAGATGGCCTTAATAGTTCAGAGGGCCTTTTATTAGCTTAGGGCAGGAATGGAAATCACGGAGCCCAACATGGGCTGTCATGTCTTCATATATTTTCCACTCAGTTACTGAAGTTGCTGCCTCACTATGGAAATAAAACTATTTGACTCCACTTTAACTTCCATGACTCAGTGCTATGGAATTCTGGGATCTGCAGTTTGGCGGGGCACCAGAGCTTTCTGACAAGGAAGGCTAAATATCTCACAAAACTACAAATTCCAGAATTCCATAGCACTAAGCCTTGGAAGTTAAAATAGTGTCAAACTGCTTTATTTCTGCAGTGTGGCAGTAGCCAACTTCTTTCTGTCATTGTTGTGTGCCTTCAAGTCAACTCCAGCTCATGGCAGAGGGTTTTCTTGGCAAGGTTAATTTAGAGGAGGTTTGTCATTACCTTCCCCTAAGGCTGAGAGATTGGGACTAGTCCAAGGTCACTCACTGGGTTTCCATTGCTGAACAGGAATTCAAACCCTTGTCTCCCAGAGTCCTTGCCCAACACTCAAACCACTACACAACACTATCTCACTGATTTCTTTACTACCTGCCATTTACTCTTATGTGGCAAAGTGATATACTGTTGCCACAGCAAGGTTGACTTTCATTACAGAAAACCCACTGGAAATAACAATATTTGAGAAAAGTGCTTCTTTCACAAGCCAGGTTTCCATAAAACTGAAGGAATACAAACTTATACCAGGGCTTTGCTCAAACATATTATAGTGGAGAATACATTTGATGTTCCTTGTAGGTTTTCCTTCCTAAGAGATGCATATGTACCCCACCCTCAAGTCTGAGGTGTGTGAATAAATTTTAAACCCACCTTTCTTTGCCTGCACCTGCTGAGGCTTGTGCTTTTACAAACTCTTCATTCTTTGTTGATGAAGAGACTAAACACCTCTCTGCCTTGAGGGGAAGAGGCTTTATGCTTTCTTTTCCAAGGTATGAGTTTAAAGCTGGAACTATGTTACTAAAGTAACAGACACCTCAGATGCAATCCATGGCAGGTGTGTGAGGGCATGTCATGAGTATGATTAAAATAAAGGCAAAGGTTTGTGTAAGATTTAATATCATATTCCATAGATGCAGACCTAGGCCAGAGCTTGGCATCTGTGGCTTTATTCAGACAAAATCAGATTGGTGCGGAAGATCTGGTGCAATGAAAGATAATTCTACATTTTCAGAAAATTATTTGGATTTTGTGTGTGAAGGAATATTTGAGGCCAATGGAAGAAATCCTTAGGCTATCAGAGAGGAAAGATCTTAGGAAATCAATCAAAAGTTACTTGGTTAGGGAATGGGCTATAATCTTCTCTATGGGGCTTTCTAAACCGGCATTTGGGACGTCCTCCGGACGTCCCATTTTAAAAAAGGGGCGTCTCTTTTAGACGCCCCTGGGCCTAGTACGGACTCCGTCCGTACAAGATGGCGGCGCCCTTTCTACATGGGCGCCGCCATCTTTGCGTATCGGACGCTTAGCGTCCAGACGTGTCGCGCCGCTGCTGACGTAGCGAGCGCGCCCCTGGCGCCTCGCTACGTCGCAAACGCGACGCAAAAAGAAGCTCCATTTTGGAGCTTCTTTTTTCGGTCCGCGCAGGAGTTGGGCCGTCTGAAGGCTCCGGCTCCCCCGCGGACCTTCTGGCGGCGGCGGCAGAGCGCCGCAAAGCGGCGCTCTGTACCCCGCCTATATCTACATGTGGTGGTGATCCTATGGACACAGGATAGGTTGGATTTCCCCAGTCAGGGGAACAAAAATCTGCCTGCAGAAAAGAAAATCTGTCCTTGAGTCCCCACTCTAATTTCCATAGGAAACTTCATTCTCCCTTATAGAGGCAATAACAGGTGTGTGTCCAGAAAATTAGTGTCCCAAGAAGTAGGAAAACATATTTCAACTCAGTGAGGGGAGATACACACACACACATACACACACACACATATACTGGAGAGAGAGAGAGAGAGAAAGCCCTTTGCCAAGTTAAGTCTGTGAGAGGAGGAGAAGTAAATCTGAGACAACATCTGTGTTGTCCCTCTGGAACTCGCTCCCAACAAAACTTTGCAAGAATACTATATGAATACCTTTCATGCATTGTAAATTTGCAAACACTTAACTAAGTAGGAGAAACACTAAGAAACCCAGTTACTGAACTGCAAAGATGCCTAATGGGACACTGGTGAGGTTGCCATTGTGGGTCTGATGCGTATTGGAGACCATAGCACATTGGTCCCAATTCACATCCATCCCAATGCACACCAATCTTTTTGCTGGCTCTGTTACATAGTTCAGTAACAGCAGCCTTTTACTAGATATGGACACTGCACACCTTTGCAATTCTATTTCCTGAAGATGCATGTCCACTTACAAGCATGCAACACTCCAACAGAATTCCGGTCAATTTATTTTGAAAAACACATACAAGCATAGTGGACGACACCAAATTAGGAGGAGCAGCTAATACCCCAGAGGACAGAATCAAGATTCAAAATGACCTTGATAGATTGGAAAGCTGGGCCAAGGCTAACAAAATGAATTATAACATGGAGAAATGTAAGGTACTGCACTTAGGGCAGAAAAATGAAATGCAAAGATATAGGATGGGGGACACCTGGCTGAATAAAACTACGTGTGAAAGAGATCTAGGAGTCCAAGTAGACTACAAATTGAACATGAGTCAACAGTGTGATGCAGCAGCTAACAAGGCCAATGTGATTTTAGGCTGCATCAATAGAAGTATAGTGTCTAGATCAAGGAAAGTAATAGTTCCACTCTATTCTGCTCTGGTCAGGCCCCACCTGGAATATTGTGTCCAGTTCTGGGCGCCACAATTCAAAAAGGAAATTGAGAAACTGGAACGTGTCCAAAGGAGGAAGACTAAAATGGTGAAGGGTCTGGAAACCATGTCCTATGAGGAACGACTAAGAGAGCTGGGGATGTTTAGCCTAGAGAAGAGAAGGTTAAGAGGTGATATGATAGCCCTGTTTAAATACTTGAAGGGATGTCATATTGAGTAGGGAGCAAGCTTGTTTTCTGCTGCTCCAGAGACTAGGATCCGGAGCAATGGATGCAAGCTAAAGGAGAAGAGATTCCACCTCAACATTAGGAGGAACTTCCTGACAGTAAGGGCTGTTCAGTAGTGGAACAAACTCCCTTGGAGTGTAGTGGAATTTCCTTCCTTAGAGGTCTTTAAACAGAGGCTGGATGGCCATCTGTCAGGGATGCTTTGATTTAGATTTCCTGCATGGCAGGGGGTTGGCCCTTGCAGTCTCTTCCAACTCTATGATTCTATGACTTCCCAGTTCTTTGGAAGATATAAACGTTATCTTTCTTGAGGCCCATATCTCTTCCTCCATAGTCCACTAGACCTTTTATTTTCACAACTGAAGTACTGTATTTCATTCATGGCAAGGTAAGGTTGAGAGAGAAGGAGAGCTAAATCTGTGACAACATTGGTGTTGGCACTAGTCTTCCTGTGGAACTCAGTCCTACCAGAACTCAGTGTATATCTCTGAAACAGGGTTCCAAAAATATCATAAATCAGACTTCTTGCCAATGTTAATTACTTTGTTTTATATAACTTAATTTGAAGATGTTGTTTTAAAATTCTATATTATGTTTTGGCATATAAAGCTACATAGCTCTATAAATTAACAGATGTAAGATATTTTCTGGATGATGGTGTATGAAATAACCAGAGTTTGGAAGTAATTTATGGGAGGCTTGAATAATGAGGAGAAACTGCCTTACATTTTGCTTTTAACTTATTCAAGTTTGTGCTTATACGTTTTTTGGCACAATGAATGGTGAGTGTGCATTCCCAACCAGCATGGGAAAGTTTTGTACCACAATGCATGCAAGTTCAGAGATTTGGAAGGTTTTCCATGGAAAAGGAACTGTGGCATGTAGGTTGGCTATGTTCCTTTTAAAAGTAATTATTAACACAACAATAAATGCAATAATTAAATCTTTTCACTTTTAATATTAACAATAAATTTGGTTTTAGAGTTCATAAACAATTCACAAAACAAAACAACAAAAACTAAAGCTAACATTCTATGCCAATCCAGATATTATCCTCTCAGCTGTTAATCTGGTATGGAGTGTTTAGTCCAGCCCTCCCCAGCCTTTCACTTTCCAGTTGTGTAGGACAACAAATCCCATCATCCCCAACCAACACATTAACACATTTACTAGAATAGTGGTACTTGTAGTCCAGCACATCTGGAAGTGACTGGTTTGGGGAAGGCTAGAATAGTACTAGCCTTCCCAAAGTAGAAATAAGGTGAGAATAGTAATACTTTTGCATTCCAGAACCACTGTGAGTAGATAATGAAGTTAAAGAGCAACTAATCTGCATGATGCGATCTCAAAAATGCACCCTTTCATGCTTTTCCAACCTTGGCAGAGATTTCACATGTGACCTTGGACAACTGACTTAGTCTTCCTGTGCTTCATCTTATCCATCTGTAAAACTGGACTGACAGCTCTGCCCTCCCTTGCAATGGGGCCAGCAGGCTTAATTAGTGGTTAGGAAACTTCACATGAAAGGTGCTCTCAAATTCCTCATCATTATAAGCACAAAAAAAGTACTCAAACACCCACTTTTTTCTTCATTCAGTATAAATAAAGAACAAATCAGGGGAAGAGGAGGGGACAGCCTCTATCATATCACCTGCCTGTGAGCATGAATCTTAATAGACAGATGAAAGGGATGAGCTGGCATTTCATCATCAAAGCAAGTGCTTTCATTCTTGTGGACTTGGGCCACCTCCCATCTGTAGAGGCACCAAAGAGCAGGCGGCAAGGCGGATGGGGTGAAAAGGCCACCATTCCCAGCTGAGCACTAGAAAGACAAAGGGTTTTGGGGGGGGGGGCGGTGGAGACTGGGTTCAGATATATAGTATGATGAAGCTGATCTCTTCTGCAAATAGCCCAACCAAACCAGCTGCTAAATCAGCAACTGATGGGAATGTATTGGGGAAGGGAAAACAAGGCAGATATAAAACAAAACAAAACAAAAAAGGCATCAGCAATGCAGAGCCAACAGATAAACAAACAAGAAGCAGCATTTGCCAAAGTGGCTGCACCAACATGTTTCAAGCGTGATTCACAGACACACTGCCTAGTAGTCAGGAAATCCAAGGCACACCCAGTGAGACATGCTTTGCAGCCAGGCTCCCTGGGTGTCACAAGCCATGCCAGCTTCTCTGTCATCGTTGGTCAATGGACTCTTGTGGAAAAAACTGGCAGGGTCTTTTTGGTGGCCATGGCAAACTGGGAGTCACACAATGCAGGATACACTTAGTCTCTGTCTCTCTCAGACGGGGTTGTGAGGTTTTCCTATGGCAAAGTTCTGAAAGCTCTTGGGGGGCAAGGGCAAACCAACCAATTATAGAGCAATTACAATCTTAGTGCTGAAGCGCAGAAAATGCACATTGACCAAGGTGCTGAATAATTTGGAATGCAAACATTGGTTCTTCACTCATGATTAGATACATAAAATCATAGAATTGGAACCACCCACAAAAGCCATCCAATTCAACCACCTGCCATGGAGGAATACACAATTGAAGGACTCCCAACAGAGGACCATTCAGTCTCTGTTTAAAAAAAGGCTCCATGATATCCCATATCTCTAAAGAAGGAGACTCCACCATTCTCTGAGGCAGAGTGTTCCACTGTCAGACAGCTCTTACTGTCACAAAGTTCTTAATGTTTAGGTGGGATCTGTTTCTTCTTGCATTTCTTGTTAGGTTCCTTTTGTTACAGTATGGAATTCTGCTTTTGCGCATTCTGTGACAGCAGCAGCCCTTGGATCAATTGTATTCCTTCATTCTCTGGTTGACTGTCATACAGGGAATTCATTTGTTAGAAAGCTGCTTTCAGATGCACAGATAAAACAAACAGCTTGAACACAATTTAGATCACAATATTTAACAGTATGTGGTGATCTTTGAAAATTAAGTGTACAAACATGAATTACATGAGTACAAAACAAGGAATTGACACCTTGAATACATAGCAAAGTCATCCCTATCACAAATCATTTGTTTTTTAGCACTTAAAGCAGTGTCAAACTGCATTAGTTCTGCATTGCAGATTAGACCTTAGTCTATTTCCTCAGGTACATGGCATGAACTGGGTGTAGTATCATAACTGAGTGAGTGTAGTGGCCACTCCCGATATCATTTCCCAATACTGTTTATCATCTGTTTATCATCTGTCCCATCTCTAAACAATCCTCTAAAAATAATTGTTTTGCATGATAGGACAGACCACAGCAAACCACAACTCTTTTAGACTGACATCTATGTCTTATTCATCCTTTAAAGGTTTTTGTCTTTTAGGAAGCTGAACTGGAGATGGAACTTTTAAGGAATGTTTTTTGTGGGTTTTTTGGGCTATGTGGCCATGGCCACATAGCCCGAAAAACCCACAAAAAACTATGGATGCCGGCCATGAAAGCCTTCGACTTCACATTTTAAAGAATGATTTGTGCTTGTTGCTCACCACTTTAAAGAAGTATCTTGTTGCCATTGCTTATAGTTATGTTGTTAGAAGAGTAACTCTTCACATTGCTTGTTATTACCATGTTACTTTTTTTGATTATGCTGCAGAAATTCCCCACAGTGTTCTACACATACTTAGAGTCTTTCCATATATGTTGTATATTCTGGACTCTTCTCCATTACTATTGTTTTACACCTTCATTTCCCCCTGAATGACTCCAATTTGTGTGTGGTTCTTATGGAGGGAGACAGACAATAGCTTTTAGGAATTGAAAACATTTTTGTTTGTTTTATTCAGTTTTTATCATTTTCATATTAAAAACATTGACTCATACAATCTGTTCTGATATAACAACTCTTTCATGTCTGTAACAAATACAAAACAAAAACCAACCAACAAACAAAAAACATGAATACATAAAACAAATACATCCACAGTACAACATTTACATTCTTTACAACACTTGGTACTTTCTTTTACCTTCCTTCTACCAATTCATATCTGTGTCCTCCCCCCCCAGTATACCCTTTTTAAATTTACCATTCATAGCAGTTTTAAAGGAAAAGTTTTTAAATCACTTCTTCCTTTATCTCATGTCGAACCTTTCTTATCAACACAACACTACCTTAATTTACATGTTCTTTATTTCTTTTCTTGATCATTCAATTTTTCCCTTCAAAAGGGGATTTTCTACTCATAACTCTTTATTATTGTTATTATTGTTGTTGTTTTATTTTTTGTCTTTATTCCTACTCTCCCATCATACTTATATTTATTGTATTTCCCCATTTTTCCTTTAAATATCCATATACTTTTTTCCCAGTTATCTATTGTATTTTCTTTTCTTTCTGTTTTTGTTCATTAATTTCTTGAGACAATAGATCCAAGGAATTGAAAACATTTTGAAAGAGGCAGTACTTCTCACATGAATCATGTTCACCAGTGGCAAAAGTGTGAACAGTCGTACCTCTTTCAAATGGCTTTCAACTATCTGAAATGCTATTGTTTGTCTCCAGTGGCAAGCTGTGGTACAATAAGCCGGACACAACAGAATCACACTTTTATTTCTGGTCATGGGCATTGACTACACAGCTGATGTTTTCTTTCTGAAGATCAAAAGATGAATTGGGAATGGAGGAAACAAAATGTCTATCAGTTCTGCACAGTATTTTGACAACAGCCAAATCAGATGCCTATTGGTAGCACACAAGATGTATAGGAACTCAGTAGCACTCACCTGTTTGTGTTCCCAATCCAGGTCTGTGTCTGACATTAGAGATAAATATAGCCATTATGCCTAGTAGCCAATGGTAGTCCTTTCTTTCCTTAGTTTGGCTTTCTAAAGCCATTCAACCTAGCAGCCATGACCATATCTTGTAGCAGCAAATTCTGTAGCTTAAGCAAGCGCTGTGAGAAGAACTGCAGTTCCTCCACAGCACTGGAGTCATTCACACTCATTTTTGTCCTAAGGAGATGTGGACCACCACATTGATGCATATCGGGTTTGTTGTTCCTGTTTTGGGTTCGTGAATCTCTTTGAGCCATTGCAACCCCTTTCTTATTCACACATGCCATTGTTTTGGGATAACATGGAGCCTCCTTCATTCCCTTGAATGATACAGAGTGATCCGAATCGATTCGGAAGCTTATTCACACTGCCAAAGTTGCGATCAATATGGATCTTCAGGAAAACCTGGGGCAAAAAACAGGTATCAAATATCCTGGGTTAAGTGGATTTTTTTTGCAAGCCGCTGTCCTAAAAAGTGCATTCAGGACATGTGTGAACAACAAGGATTCAACCCAGATTATTTTTCAACTGTGAATGGTCTGATTCCCATTACCTTTTAAACTGGATTGCAAATCGGTTTGAACCAGTTCAAGCAACCTTGTGTCTTTTTGACGCTGATTTTTTCTGCGTCTTTTTCAATAAATCAATTCTGTGCAAGTTTGAACCAGATGCGGATCGGAATCAATTTAATTTTGCCCTTCAGCTGACTGGAGCAGTTCCATTTTGAATTGATTCATGCATGAATGGGAACCACAAGGGGATTATTTTAGAGGGGGAAAACGTGACCGGGGCAAACGTAGTGGGAACCACACTCTGCTGTCAAACTGACCCATTGATTTGGATCACACACTGATTTATCTTTCAGTGGGAATGAGGCCATAGATTACCAAAAAGTGGTGTCAAGCTAGATTATTCCCGCAGTGTGGATGCTAACCCTTTTTTTACTTTCTTCACACCATTTATACGCTTTCTTGATATTGGATCACATTGCCTTTTCCCATCATGGTTTTGTCTCAACTTTTATTATTATTATTAACATTTATTTATAGAGCGCTGTAGGATTTGCTCGTGTGTGGTTTTGGAGAATGTAGGGCGAGACAACCTTGGCACAAGCCTGGACCTTTTGGAAGAGAGCCCTATCGCTTTGGAGATGGCCTTCCCTTCGCCTTCTCTTTGGCTCAGTGTGGTGTGAATGGCCTTCCCTCCCTTTTATATCCTCTTCCCCTCAGCTGCCATTTTGTTGAGTTTTGTCCAAGAAGTGGCCTTGGGAAGTTGCTTGTGTTTACACTTTTGCAGCTCAAAACAAAACAAAACACAACAAAACAAAACAGCCCTTTAGCGCCAAGTGACTAGACTGCATCCACACTGGAGAAATAACCCGGTTTGGCCCTGCTTTGTCTAGCTTTTTGCTATGGAATTCTGGGAGTTGGAGTTTGTTGTGGGGCCCAGAGCGCTCTGGGCCCACAACAAACTCCAACTCCCAGAATTCCATAGCAAAAAGCCAGACAAAGACTTAAAGTGGGGCCAAACCGGGTTATTTCCCCAGTGTGGATGCAGCCTCCTCCAAAGCTCTCTTGCTTGAAGGAAAGTGAAGTACAGTAATGCCATTTCCTGTGGAAGAGGCTGGGAGGCAGAGCTGAAAGGGGGAGGCAAAAAAAGGAGGCAGAAAGCTTGGGAAACCCATTTGGGAGAGAAAAAGTCGTCTTTGCTGCCCCACTTCCTAGGACTTCTTCGTGAGGAAACTTGAGGGAAGAAGTCAAGAGCAGGAGAAGGAAAGGAAGAGGAGGAGGAGGAGGAGGAGGAGGAGGGAGAGGGAGAGAAGGGGGCTTGTTTTCCTGCTGCCAGAGCCCAGCTCAAGGGGGAAGCTGCGGGTGGAGGCTTTTTTGGAGCTTCAGGCGAGGCAAGCCATGGCAAGAGGCTTTGTGGGGGACTGTTTTAAAAGTCCTGGCCCATGATTGTGACCCCTCCAAAAGAGAGAGGTCTGTCTCTGTGGGGCGGAGAGAGCAAAGAGGTGGCGCAAAAGACCGAAAGGTGTCTGGCGGAGGTTTGGAGTGGCGCCTTCCCTGGCCGAGGCGAAGCAGGGCTTAGTTGGGGGCCCTTCGGAAGGACTGACTGGGGCTGGCTCTGGTCCCCTTCGGCTGGAGGAAAGGGCCTCTTCCATGCGCCTCGCCTCGCCTGGCTCCCTGGGCGCCCCGCTTGGCGCCTGGCCCCCCCCGGGCTCAGCCCCATGTCCCAGGTGGGCAGCCCTCCCGCCGGATCGCCCCATGGAGCAGGCGCCCTGGAGAGGGGCCCGCCGGAGCCCAGCCCGGCAGGTAAGCCGAGAAAGGGAAAGGCGGGGGGCGGGAGGGTCCCCTGAGTCCCCCGCCGAAAGCTGACCAGGGCTGCTGCCAGGAGGACGCCTCTCCGGCAGAGTGCTCTGCCTCCTCCTGCACCTTTTCCCTGGGCAAAGGACCCTCCACCCACCCTCCTTCCTTCCTTCCTTCCTTCCTTCCTTCCTTCCTCTCTCCCACTCTCTTTTCCTTCCTTCCTCCCCCCTTTCTTTCATTCTTTCTTTCTTTCTCTCTTTCTGGGGACCTGATCCTCCTTAGGTTTCAGTTAGGCAACTCCTGCAAAAGGACACCTCTCCTCCTTCAAAGACAGAGCCGTGTTAGTCTCTAGAATCAGTATGGAGAGAGATCTTGTAGCACCTTTAAGACTAACCAAGAAGTTGCCAGCATGAGCTTTCCCTAGACTTCAGTCTCCTTCCACTCCACTGAGGAAGGAGAGTGAAGTTTTCTTTCAGTTAGTCTCAAAGGTGCTCTAGGATCTCTCTACTTCTTGTAAATGCTATTGCTCTTCTTCTTCTTCTTCGAAATTTCGCATGGATGGCTGAAGTTTTGGAAACTTTTGGCAAAGCCTCCCTGCTCTGCCCCAGCTGGCTCTCCTTGCGCTTGTGTGAATGTCTACACAGACAGACAGACAGACAGACACACACACACACACACAGACAGAGACACACAGAGTGTGAGTGTCTGCACACACTACACAGTGGTGTACGTGCCTCTGTCTGGCCCAGCAGAAGAAGGGATTGCTTGGATTTCTCCCCTCCTGATGGAAGGCAAGGGCCCAACTTTTGTGTTTTGGAAACTTTTTCTCTCTCTTTCTCTGGACAGACACAAAACCTACACATACGTACAAGTGGTTGTAACTATTTTATTCCCCCTTTCTAGTGCCTGAGATCAAGAAGAGTCCAGGATTCAGCTTCTCCTTGGCCTTGAGTAGGATTGTGTGGGATGATGCAGCCACACTGGAGGGAGAATCCGGTTTGACACCACTTTTAACTGCCACAGCTTCATGCGATGGAATTCTGGGACGTATAATTTGTTGGGGCATCAAAGTTGCCCCAACCAACTACACATCCCAGAATTCCATTGCAGGGAGCCGTGGCAATTAAAAGTGGTGTCAAACTGGATTCTCCCTCCAGTGTGGCTACATTTAGCCCTTCAGCAAGAGCACATTTGTGGAATTCTAGTGCTTCAGAGGGTCTCTCTTTCTCTTTCCATCCTTTCTTTCCCCACTTTTCTCTCTCCTTCAGTTCCAAGATGAAACCCACCCGTTCCTCTTTGCTCTTGGTCTGAAGCCATTCCTTTTTATTTATTTATTTATTTTGGCAGGCTTTCCAAAAGGGGCGGCCAAGAGGGGGCTTGCATTTCTTTCTACCTGATCTTTGTTGCAGGCCTGGTGGAGAAAGCAAGAGGGGAGGAGGGAGTGAAGTGGGTGCAGAGGAGCTTGGGAGAAGTTACTTTCATTGTATATTGGGGGGGGGGGGGATTGAGGGCACCACATCTCCCAGTATCCCTCCAGGTTGGGGCCACTGGGAATCATAGATGAGTGGGAGTTGTGTTCAGCGCCCCCCTCCCCCCCCCCAGAAACCTTTGCCAAGCTGTGGGTGGGCGTGATGAAGGAA
Organism: Sceloporus undulatus; assembly: GCF_019175285.1. NCBI lineage: Eukaryota > Metazoa > Chordata > Lepidosauria > Squamata > Phrynosomatidae > Sceloporus > Sceloporus undulatus. The sequence goes on along the minus strand of NC_056525.1, from coordinate 63,227,644 downwards.
GATGAATTTTCTCCCAAGGAACTTTTTCTCCTTCTCCTTCTTTCTTCCTTCAGACATCGTGCGTTCTTGGCTGGAAGCCCATTCCTTGTGGGATTTTGACTCCTCCCAGCCTCCCTACTCTCCCAGTCTTGATCATATTAAATTTAATAACATCCTCTAGACCTAGCTGTAGCCAGGAAAGAGTTTTCGTCTTTGTTCCACCGAATCCTTTCAGCAGATCTAGCCTCAGGCTGTGGGACTGGGATGGGGTGGGGGTCTGGGCTCTGTGCTGTGAAATGAAGGGGGCATTCCACCAACCCTTTAGGAACTGCATTTGCAGGAGATATTTGGAGAAAGAAGGTGGTTGTTGTTTTTAAAGTGATGTCCCTTCTTGGTATGGTGGCGCTGACTTACACATCTGACTTCAGATGGAAAACTAGCTTTTAAAAGTGGGTTGAGGAGATGGGGCTGTACAATACGACAGTCAAGTCTTGGTTGTTCAAGATGGAGTTCATTTTTCAAAGCCTGCTTATGGCCAGTTCTCCAAAGGAAGTGACACATTCCGAGTTTATGTAGTACTTTTCCAAACTACTTTAAATTCTTGATGCACATGTTATTTGTTTATACGGCACCACCAAGGTGTGGCCTTTTAAAAGAGTATGAGGGAACACGGCAGCAATTTGAATCATGGCTGATGTTCACGGCCCTCAGTCTTTGAGGGATTGGCTTGCCTAGGTTCCTCCCATTGAATTTATCGTGGGCAGAGATTTAAATTTCACTGAAGACTTCCTCAGATTGTAGTTTGTGCTCTGTAAGAGTATGCTGTGCCAGCTCTGTAATGCCTTAAACCAGTGTTGCCAACTGTCAGGAGAGCTTAAGAGCCTTCTGGATCAGAGCAAAGTCATGTCTAGTCTAGCATTCTGTTCCCAAAGTGGTGAGTCAGAGGCCTATGGGACGCCCGTCAGTACAACCACATACTTGTGTTCCCTGAGAACTGGTGTCAGGCTGCTTCTGGTGTGTATATGTGTGCTTTCAAATAGCCTGTTGACTTATAGCAACTCCAAGAATTACACTGGGTTTTCTTAGGCAAAGAATACTCTGTCATTTTCCATGACTTTCCTCAGCACCTGGTACTCCACTGGCTGTCTCCCATGCAGGTACTAACCAGGGCTGACCAGATGGGATCTGGTGCTTTTAGGGCATTTAGGCCTCAGGAACTTGAGTTCAAATCCCCATGTGGCCTTGAGTCCCTGGGCCAGTCCACTCCATTCTACACTGATATGGGAGGAAATTGATAACTATCATGGCTCATAGCCAGAGATAACTTTATCCTCCAGTATCACCCTACGGTGAAAAAACAGGGTGTGTGTGTGTGTGTGATTACCTGAGTACTAGAACCTACATTCCAGTTTATTTTCAGTGTTGTGTTACAGGGCTAGTGAGGGAAAGGAAACCATCCTTAGAGTTCCCCTCCTATGTCTCCTCACACCCACAACATGCAAGTTGACTGACTTTTTCACTGTGTTAAGAAGTTGGTAGTGACAGGTTTATCTTCACAAGGGTTGTTAAGGTGTTTGGGATTATCTCTCTGGTTCTTGGCCTGGTGTTCTAAGCTATAAGTGCGCAGAAGCCCTTGCTGTCCAAATAAGAATGATATGGCATAGGACAGAGAGGTCCCCAATTCTTCCTAAGTGATGTGGATGGGCAGCACTTGCCCATGATCATTAGCTCCCATAGTTCAGATGCACAGGTAATACAAGCAAAACCCTCCAGTAAAATTGCATCATATGAAGAGATTCAGTATAGTGGGAAAGTGAATGAGATCTCCAAGGAATCACTCCATGACAAATGGTATCTTGAAACGCCAAGAATAAATGCCAGAATAAAACATTCTTCCATGAGAATTTTTGTATCTCAAGCCTTTTTAATGAAAAAAGTGATGTTTTGCATAAAAGATAGACAAAACAAGTCAATAGTGTATTTTGCATGAAAGACGGTTGCCAAGATCTTTCATCACAAATTGTCATCCAGCAGTACCAACATCCCCCCCCCCCCGCATCATCCAGGAATAAACAATCAAACACTTCTGACAGATGGCCATCCAGCCTCTTTTGAAAACCTCCAAAGAAAGAGACTCCACCACACACCAAGGCAGTGTGTGCCACTGTCATGGAGCTGTTACTGTCAGGAAGTTCTTCCTAATAGGAGACCTGGTGGTGCAGTGGTTAAATGCTGGTACAGCAGCCACAACTTCGTGAGTTCGATCCCAGGGCTCCAAGGTTGACTCAGCCTTCCATCCTTTCATAGGTTGGTAAAATGAGTACCTAGTTTGTTGGGGGAAATGGGCTTACAAATTGTAAACCACTTAGAGAGTGCTGAGTTCACTATGAAGCAGTATAAAAGAGTAAATTCTAATGTTTGGGTGGAATCTCTTTTCCTGCTGTCTGAATCCATTGCTCTGTGCCCTAGTCTCTGGAGCAGCAGAAAACAAACTTGAGCCATCATCAGTAAGACACCCCCTCACATATTTAAACATGGCTACCATGTCACCCCTTAACCTTCTCTTCTCCAGGCTATATGCAGAACATACGCAGCTCCCTAAGCCACTCCTCATAGGACGTGGTTTCCAGACCTTTCACCATTTTGGTTGCCCTCCTCTGGACATGTTCCAGCTTATCAATAACCTTTTTGAATTGTGGTGCCCAGAAATGGGCATAGTATTCCAGGTGAGGTCTTACTTGGAGGACTGCACATTACCCAGCTTTGACCTGAGGCAGTTTGACACTTTGAGGTGGAAAAGAGTATGGGGGAGAATATTCTTTGTTTTGTCCTCTGTGCCTTCAAGTCTTTCCCAATTTTTGATGACCTCAAGACAACCCTATCATGGGGTTTTCTTGGCAAGAATTGTTCAGAGGAGGTTCACCATTGCCTTCCCCTGAGGTTGAGAATATGTGGCTTGCCTAAGGTAGTACAGTGTACCCTTGTTATACGCTGGCATTTGGTTCCAAGATCCCCCGTGTATAACAAAATCCATGTATGCTCAAGTCCCATTAAATATAATGACACAGAAAAATGTTGTCCCTTATAAAAAATGGAAAATCAAATGGAATTTATACTTTTTTTGAACATTTTCAAACCGTGTATGCTTGAATCCGTGTATAAAAAATCCGTGTATGAAAAGGGCTGGCTGTAGATTTCATGGCCGAGCAGGGAATCAAACCCTAGTCTCTAGAGTTGTAGTCCAACACTCAAACCACTATGCCATGGTGGCTGTCAAAATATTCTTTACTTGCTCATAAGTTAAAAGTTAATTCACATGGCCAGAATTGTCATAGCAGACTTTTTTTTCTTTAGTCATCATGGCTTGCAGCCCAGATATATACAGTTCTGCCTAGCAGCTAGTTCTTGAATTCACAAGCCTGCTTGGAAAAGATGGCATGCGGTCCCTCAGCCATTTCTTAGGGAGGATGATGGTTCCCTGGAGAGCATGGGAGAAAACTTGGGAGAAAAAATCACCCATCTTACTTCCAGATTGCAGTGTATTTGCTGAAGTTCCAGGAAAGGGACAGCTGCTATTTATTCCTGATTGCAGCGAAATGTTACCTGAAAACCCATCACCATCCCTTGTCCACTCAATACCTGAGGCACAGCATGCTTGCCTTTTCAACAGCAAGCTTACAGCTGGGGGAGGGGGGGCAAGCATTACACAAGGAGCTACCAGATGCCTCATTGTGTAATGAATGTAAAAGGACATATGCATACAGATAGCACATATAACAATTGTATGTGTTCAACAAGTTTCCTGCCATAGCCTTGTTTGAAAATTCATGGGGAGGTGGGTTGTGTTTGTGTGAAACACGTGTTCCTGCAAAAATGAGGAGGTTCACAAACAAAAATAGGGAAAAAAGATTCTGAAATGTAAAAATTATCTTGCTCAGAAGGGAGAAAATATTTGAAATTATTTGTTCTTACATTAGAGAATTAAATGAATAGAAATTTACATGCTGACCAGCCATGTTACAGACTTACATTGCTAGCTCATTACGTTGCTTTTTACTTTTTCTTTAATTTTATTTTCTTTAAAAGATTTATAAAAGTAAGAAAATGACCTAAATTAGGGGTAGCTCCTCAAAGCATTACTCCCCTCAAAAATAATGGGAAAAGCTAATAAGTAAATGCTATTTGTTACAAATGGAGGATTTTTTAAAAAAAAAAAACAACAACCGCCAGCTATTACATTATTTTGCAAAAAGAATACTCTGCCTTTGTTACCCTCCAAAGTATTGTAGTATGTTTTAGATATCAGGCAACATATTCCAAAGCTCTGGTGCCCAGGTAACTCAAACTTTCTACAAGGGGTATAAGTTATGGAAAGTTGCATTCCTCTTACGCACGTATTATTGAGCCTACTTTTGGTAGTTTGGGAGAGAGGAAAAAAGTTGTACAGGGAACCTATAGCTTGCCATGTGACTACTGGAAATTTTATTTGGCAATTGTTTTCGCTTCTTTCCCCACTTGCTTCTTACACTTTCAACAATTATTTCTGCAACAATAAAAAGCATCCGATAAGAAAGTGGTTTGAAAAAAATAAAAGAAGTCAAGAAACTGCATAAGAAACTGAATTCTGTGGGTTTCCATGACTTACCAGGGATTCAAAACCTGGTCTCAAAAGGCATAGTCCAACACTCAGCCTACTTAACCATACTGGCTCTTTATTAGGGAACATGTTCCATTGAACATAAAGGGGCACACTTCTGAGGAAACATGTATAGAATCGTACTGGTGTTTAGATAGGGCCTAAATACCCTAAAGCAGGGGTAGGCAACCTTTTTGAGCCGGGGGCCAGGTTGGTGTCCCTCAGACAACCGGGGGGCCGAAGCCGGGGGGTGGAGCTTCCACCCCCGGGGGCGGGGCCGCATGCTGGAGGTGGCGCTTCCACCCCAGGGGCGGAGCTTCCACCCCAGGGGCGGAGCTTCCACCCCCAAGGGCCATGCCACCTCTCTTTGCGGCCCCTGACGGCCCCGCCTGTCAGAGGCCAGGAACGAGCCGGCGGGACCCACCAGCCGCTGGAGGCCTCCCGTCTTTGATGGCCCCTGACGCCCGGGCCCCCGCTGCCGCCGTCGGCGCCCTCCTGGAGGGCCCCTGCGACGCCAACTGCCTCCCAGCGGGCCCCTGGGAGGCCAGCTGCTGTCCCTTGGCCTCCAGGAGGCTCCTGCGATGGCAGGGGCCTCCCAGGGCGTTGCCTTGCTGGCGTCCTCAGGAGGGCCAAAGGGACAGCAACTGGCCTCCCAGGAGCCCGCTGCTGGCCACTGGGAACCCTCCTGGATGGGACCCCTGCGACGGCAATGGGCTTCCCAGGCGGCCCGCTGCCGCCGTTGGAGCCTCCTGGAGGACCCCGGTGAAGGCAACTGGCTCCCCAGGGGCCGCTGCTGCCGCCGGAGCCCCCTGGAGCGCCCCAGCGATGGCAACCGGCCTCCCAGGGGCCCGCTGCCACCGTTGGAGCCCTTCTGAGGACCCTGGTGCAGGCAGGAGCCCTCCTTGAGGGCCCAAGGGACAGAAACTGGCTTCCCAGGGGCCCGCGCCGTCGCAGGAGCCTCCTGGGGGCCCAGCGACGGGAAACGCCTCCCAGGGGCCCCCTGCCGTCGCAGGAGCCCTCCTGGGAGGGCCCCACGCGGCGGGCCAACTGGCCTCCGAGGGCCCGCTGCCGTCGCAGGAGCCCTCCTGGGGGGCCCCCGCGGCGGCAACTGGCCTCCCAGGGCCCGCTGCCGTCGCAGGAGCCCTCCTGGAGGGCCCCAGCGGCGAAACTGGCCTCCAGGGCCCGCTGCCGTCGCAGGAGCCCTCCTAGAGGGCCCCAGCGGCGGCAACTGGCCTCCTAGGGGCCGCTGCCGCTAGGAGCCCTCTGGAGGCCCCACGATGGCAACTGGCCTCCCAGGGGCCCCCTGCGTCACAGGAGCCCTCCTGGGAGGCCCCAGCAGCCAGCAACGGCCTCCCAGAGCCGTGGTGCGCCTGGCAGCCCCGTTTCGAGCTCGGAGGGTGCAGCGGCCTCCCAGAGGGCGTTGCGGCCTCTGGAGCTCGTTTGGGGCTCCGGACGTCGCAGTGGGCCTCCAGAGGCCCGTTGCGGCTGCTGGAGCCCCGTTTCGGGTCTCCGGAGGACACAGCGGGCCTCCAGAGGCCCGTTGCAGCTGCTGGAGCCCCGTTTCGGGGCTCCGGAGGCCCAGCGGGCCTTGTAATGGGCGCCACCATTTTGCCCTTCAAAATGGCGGCGAAATCTCACGCGATCTTTTTGGTTCTTGCGTGGACTTCACCGCCATTTTGAAGAGCAAAATGGCGGCTGAAAGCCGCCGAAATCGGCAGGCACGATTTCGGAGGCAACAGGGAGCGGGGGCCAGCGAGAAAGACGCCCGCGGGCCGGATCCGGCCCCGGGCCGGAGGTTGCGACCCCTGCCCTAAAGGCACCAAATCACATCTGATCATGGAACTAGCAAAACCACCTCTGCCTATGAAAACCCTATGAAATTCATGGAGTCACCAGGTAAGTGCTCATGCACTAGAGAGAGTGACAAGTTCAGGAGAGTAGCCCAAGTCCAGAATGTGTATGAAGCTGTTGTGCACCAGATGCCACAAGAAGCTCAAAACACAAGAACATAGCACACTTTCTTGCTTGATCTTTCGCTGTGCAGGCTATGGGGAGACCACAGCTCTTTATAAAGTTTATCAGTTGTATAGACCATGAAGATTGCAGACAAGAGTGCAACTGTTCTAATAGGCATAATCTAAGGAGTCTGTCTGGCTCCATTTCATTAATTTTGCACCAGAATTATTATTTTAGTTACATTTTCAGCTGTTATTATTTTATTAATTTATATCCCACCTTTTTCCTAACCCTGGTACTCACATCTTGTCATCATGTCTAAACCAAGGGAAAATGTGGTTCATTTTGACAGTGCTTTCTCTGAACAAGCCAGGAGCAAAAACCATGATTTGAAGTTGCTTGTACTCATAAAATGTAGTTAAAACTAACCACAATTTGTTGGGCTTTCTGATATAATTACAAACCACGGTTAGTTAGAAATGTAGAAAATCTTTGTGGCCTCTTTGTGGCCATGATGAAAACAGAGGGGTGCATAAGCTCATTATAGAACTAAGCAATAGTTTAGCATTAAATATGAAGGCAGCCATTTTCTTCAACTTAGTTTTACCACCAGTATAGAAACAAGGAGGTCTTCTAGGCCAGCTGTAGCTATAGTAGTGATGAGATTATGGTTTCTTTGTTCATTGTTGTAAGAGTCTTTTCTAAGGATGCAACTGTCTGACTCCCTAAAGTGTAGGTAGCTTGGAGTCCAGTTTAATTTGTGTTTTAGGAAACTCTTTAGAGGTACAAGTGGGGGGCTGAAGCTGTACCTTAAGGAAGATGGGCATACATATATGCATGCATTCTGATATAATAATAATAATAATAATAATAATAATAATAATAATAATAATAGTAAATTTATTTGTATCCCGCCTCTCCCTGTTTTGGATCGAGGCAGGTAACGACAGACATAAGAACAATAAAAATAGAACATAACAAATCACAAGGAAAAATCATAGCAAAGCATATAAAATCCAATTCTCTATCCCCCTCCCACCTTAAAATAGCATTACAAACAATAATTCCCAACTGGAGAGCAAACATTCCGAGGAGGTCAATTTGGGAAGTCCTGCCGGAAGAGATCCATTTTTACTGCCTTTTTAAAAGCCTCCAAAGATGTTATATGGTGGATCTCCTCCGGCAGGTCATTCCAGACTTTTGGAGCGGCTACAGAAAACGTCCTCTGGGAAGTCGATACCAGTCTGGTTTTCTTGGACTGCAAAAGATTTTCCCCAGAGGACCTGAGAGTGCGGGAAGTATTGTATGGGAGGAGGCGTTCCCTCAGGTACACTGGAACCAAGCCATGTAGGCCTTTATAGGTAATGACCAACACCTTATACTGTGCCCGGAAGCTAATAGGCAACCAGTGTAGGGATTTTAAAATAGGTGTTATGGAATCAAACTTGGAACTCCCAGTCACCATTCTGGCTGCCATATTTTGAACCAGTTGCAGCTTCCGAACGAGGCATGAGGGTTGCCCCATGTAGAGCACATTGCAGAAATCGAGACAAGAGGTTACTAGAGAATGTACAACTGTTTCTAGGTTTTCCTGTTCCAGGAAGGGTCGTAGCTGGCGTATCAGGTGAAGCTGATAACAGGCACTCCTGGCTGTCGCATCCACCTGAGATGACAGCTGAAGCGACAAGTCCAGGAGTACCCCCAAGTTATGAACACAGTCCTTTAGGGGAAGTGTGACCCTGTCCAGAACTGGAGAGTTTATCATCATTCCCGGATTAGGATTGCCTATAGCGAGTACCTCCACCTTATTTGGATTCAGTTTAAGTCTATTTTCCCTCATCCAATCCATTACTGACCTCAGACAGTCATTCAGAGGGAAGATGCCATCCTTGGTCACCAAAGCGGTCCAAGACACGGAGAAGCAAATTTGGGTGTCATCAGCATACTGATAACACCCCGCCCCATGTCTCCGGATGATCTCACCCAGCGGCTTCGTGTAAATGTTAAATAGCATTGGAGACACTATCACACCTTGATGGACACCCGATTTGAGCTCCCTCTTGGCCGAACAACTATCCCCAAGCAACACCATCTGGAACCTACCTGAGAGATAGGACCGGAACCACTGCAAAGCAGTGCCCCCAATTCCTAACCCCCTCAGGCGTTCCAGAAGGATACCATGGTCGATGGTATTGAAGGCTGCTGAGAGGTCCAAGAGCACCAACTTCCCCTGTCGATACACAGATGGAGATCATCGACCAAGGCAATTATGGCGGTCTCGACTGTATCCTGACCTGAAGCCAGTTTGAAATGGATCAAGATAATCGGTGTCATCCAAGACTCCTTGGAGTTGGTTGGCAACCGCCCTCTCAATCACCTTTCCCAAAAAAGGAAGAAGAGATACCGGCCGATAGTTAGATTTCTCCAGGGAATCAAGGGAAGGCTTTTTAAGAATAGGTTTAACCACAGCCAGTTTTAAACTGGCTGGAAAACTGCCTTCCCTGAGGGAGGCATTAATTATAGATCTTAAGAAATTCATAGTTGCCTCCCGTCCCTGGATGGCCAGGCATGAAGGGCAGGGGTCAAGAGTGCAGGTGGTCTTTTTGACCTTTGCAAGCAGCTTGTCTATGTCATCAGTACTCAAAGACTGAAACTGATTCAAATTAATCTCATTAACAGAGTCGCTGGACACCTCTCTAGACGTTTCTGTATTAAGGCTGGAATCTAAGTCGGCCCTTATCCGAGAGATTTTATCTCTGAAAATATCACAGCAGGCCTCCATAGGTTGTAATAACGGATTCAAGGTGGAAGGAGTCTGAGTTAACTTCCTAACCACCTTGAAAGGCTCTGCTGGGCGAGACTTCGCAGACGCAATAGATGCAGAAAAGAAAGACTTCTTTGCTGCATTTATTGCTACTCGATAGGCTTTAAGTGAAGTCCTATGACGTGTCTTGTCAGATAAGAGTCGAGTCTTTTGCCAGCAGCGCTCTAGTCGTTGTACAGCCCGCTTCATCCTTCTAAGATCTTCAGTATACCAAGGATTTCTATTTGAAGCGGGCTGAAAAGGACGCTTGGGAGCAATTGTGTCGATAGCCTTTCTAAGATCATTGTTCCAGATGGACACCAAGGCTTCGACAGATTCACTGACGTTACCAGCCATTGCACCCTCTAGGGCTTCCTGGAACCTTTTGGGTTCCATTAGCCTTCGAGGGCAGACCATTCTAATAGGTCCACCCCCCCGAGGGGGGGGGGTTATGAATGGTGGCCTTTAGTCCAACCTTAACCAGGAAATGATCCATCCATGACAAAGGGGAGGTACAGGTTACCTCTGCCCACGGATTTTCCTGTTCTGAACAAAAGACCGCATTGATGGTATGACCAGTGCAATGCGTAGGCCCAGACACAATCTGGGATAGGCCCATGTTTGTCATGGCCCACATGAACTCCCGAGCTGCCCCTGTAAGATCTGAAGAACTGGACTCGAGGGGGATGTTGAAATCTCCCAGAACAAGAAGCCTGGGAGTTTTCAACACCAGCTCTGAGACCAGTTGGATCAGCTCGGCTAGGGAGTCTGTTAAGCAACGGGGTGGTCGGTATGCCAACAGAATCCCTAGACTATCCCTTGCCTTCAGGCGAAGGTACATAGCCTCGATGTGGTTTAATTCTCAGAGAGGTATCCTGGTCAAGGTAAGGTTGTTCCTATGGACTATGGCCACACCATCCCCTCGCCCACTTCCCCTTATGTGCTCACTAACGGCCTACCTGGCTGGGAGAGCTTGCACCCATGTCACACCGCTATCGTCCCCCAGCCAGGTTTCCATGATACATGCCAGGTCCGGAGCTTCATCCATGAGAAGATCATATAGAATATGGGTATTGTTCTTAATAGACTTGGTGTTACAAAGGAGCAGTGAAAGGTTCAGTGGATGGGCTGGTATGTTCTCCATAACCTTTGGGTTAACAGGGTGAAAGGAAGGAGGGATAGATTTTAAGCATTGATTTTGCCTTCCTCTATAACAAAATTTCACCATGATATGAAACAGAAGAGGTTACATTTTTCTGTAGTGTAAGTTCATCATTGTGTTGAGCACAGAATTTAGACCTGGAGCACAGTACCATGTGAATACAACATTTATTTGGTGTCCAAAACTGTATCACAGCATATTATGGTTTCCATAAACTTCCCCTAGTGAACACTACAAAGGTTGGTGGTTCACTGATAATAGAGTCTAGAAAATCTAATGTGGATATCCAGTTAACATTTCTGTTCAAATACTTTGTTATAGAGAGGTCAATTGTATTTGTATTTATTCTGAACTTCATTTTTTATCAAAAGTGGTAGAAGGTGCAATGCAGTTGCTAAGACTCTGTCTCACTTCAGCCATGAAGTCAGGCAAGATACTGTCTGTCTCAATCTTCTGTTTGCAATATGAAATAATAGTGACTTATCTTGCAGGGGTGTTGTAAATGTTAATGAAATGTTTGTGAAAAACAGAGGCTGATCAAAGTATTATGCAAATATCAAGTTGTTTGCTTTCACAAGTCAGCTCACTTCAGGTAATTTCTTCATAAAGTTGTTCACCCTCAACCTCCCCTTCCATTCTCAGCTCTCATGTCAGTTTCAGCACAAAGCTCCTGACTTATTTTAAGTCAGAGGTTCTCACTGAATATGAACTGGAAAACTAGCTTAATGCAAGCAAAGAGCAGAACAATGCTTAATTATAAGTGCAATTCATGGCTTCATAAACTGCAATAGCTCAGTGGGTGGTCAGTTAGTGGCCTATGTTAGTTACAATCATTATTCAGATCTTGGAAAACTATGGTTTATGAAGCTTCCTGAGTGATGGTTATAACTAGGTCTATGTATGAATCAATGTCAATCCAGATTTATACATCATTGTCAAAGGATATCTCTATATCTTCACAAACGTTAAAGAATTTTATCTCTTGGAAAAATATGCATTAGAATATGAGAAAGGATGGTGGCCATCATAACAACACTCAGACTTAAATCCAGTTCCTAGTCCCAACTAGTGTGGACCCTAAATTCCATTGATTCTGTGGATTCACTTTAGTTGGGATGAACAATTGGATTTAGATTTAGCCAAACTGGGAAATAGAAGCTGACTATATTGGCCTTTAGAGGCCTTTCTACTCTGAAGAAAATATGTGATTAACTCTTCAAGGGTATAACATACTCCATAGTACCATGGTTTTAAGCATTCAAAATCTGAGCAGCATTATTAGAGACACTCTGCTTGGCAACCCCAGAATTGCAAGTGGTATATTAAGATGTCCTTCACCTCCACCTCCACCCACTTTGCTATGGAATTTCAGTGATGTGGAATTTACAGGTCTTTATTAGCAACAGTCGTGGACAACTGTTCTCACTAGCTTTTTGGTAGGCAGGTGTCTGCTCCTAGCTCAAGGATTTTGTTGAAATACAACACACATGAGCACAGTCCATTATTACAGATGGTGGGAATGTAGTCAAGAACAGTTGGAGACACAGAGATTGCTCACTCAAGTTGTTATTGCATATAGTCATCTACCTCATATAGTCAACTCATTAGCTTTCACTGAGGGAGGGGCAGGGTTTTTTTTTTAGATTCATCATCCAGGATTAATTTCTCTCAGGACTTAATGATAGCAATACTTACCTAGAGTATCTTGAGAATGAAACTGTAGAAATTGTAGGTTGAACAATATAAAAACTATAGGGAGCGGGTATTTATCTATTTAGTTGATGAATATTTATCCTGCTTCTCAGACAGTTCTGGAGTGTGCTTCCTCACCATTCCTTGCATTCTGTATGTAGGGTTTTTCCCCATACAATGGGAAACCCTGATGGTAAAGGAGTCGTGTAGAGAGCATATGCATGCACATGATTATGAATGAATAGTCCCCTCTTTGAAAAGTTCTGTTGGATGCATCAAAGTTAGGAGTGGAACCAGTGGGATGCATGATGATAGGATGGAGCCAAAAAGATCTGTTATATTGCCCCTTCCACATACTGGATGCATATATGGAAAGGGTTGCATGAATACCATTCTCTTAAAATAGAAGTACTACAAGGAGATTAATTGTTCTCAACTATGAGAACCAAATACTATCCAAAACAAACCCAGCAAGTTTGCACAAGTAGTCGTAGACAAAATTCTAGGTCTGCCATTTGTTCAGCCTCATCTCTCTGGCACACGTTATATATTTTATGTAACCTCTGTTGTCTTTCTTTTCTCCCTTTCCAGCACTCCCTTTCTCCCCCATCTTTTTCTTCCACTTCTTCTTCCATTCTGTTTACAGCTCAAGAGATTCAGTGGGCTAAACTGAGCAGTGAGCATATTTCTTCAAGAAGACATGTCCTTCAGAAAGAAATAAAAATAAATAAAAATATAACTGGCCCATGGAATTTTCTTCCTTGGCTGCCTTCCTGCCTTTCCTTCCCTATTTTTGCTACCCAAGCCAATGGTTCTGTGGCTTCTCCACATTGCATTAGGGGAGCAGTGGGGCGAGGGAGGGAACACTAACTTGTCATAGGCACAGAGAGCAGCTTTCTAACCACTCTCAGCAAGTTTGCCCTGAGGTATAATGTGGGATTGAAAGCCATTCTGTGTCCAGATCCTGACTTAGCTGGTTGCCCAGCCCCCTTGGATGCTTCCAAACAATGCATCTTTCACAAGAGTCCTCAATTGATGCTTTACTCAGCTTTTAGCCCATCCAGCCAAATGAAGTGCTGATGTGGCCTCCAATCAGTCTATTGTTCTGGCTAAAGGATCAGCCTGCTCCATATGGGAACCCTTCCTTGATATATTTAAGTCATAATTTTATGTGTCAGTTATTTGGCTGTTGAGCCATCCAACCTTTACTTTAGGGCTTCACCGCCTGATTTTGTGGCAGGTAAAAATGGGAAAAATTAGTGCGGCAAAGGAGAAGCTCAGTTTATTCTTTTCCTCAGAAATCAAGATTGCTCTAGTCATTGTGGGATGTGTTTTCTCTTGTCTTAAAGATGGAACCTTCCAGACAACATCTGGCTGAGTGTGTTGCGCCAATGCAAACAGGGACTCTGTCCCCTTTGCAGAGAAAGATTTGTGCTGCAGCCAGTTGCTACAGCATATGCAGATGTGAACTGAAGGGGAACTTAAGCATGGAACAGTTCTGAATCATATATGCCTGCAGTAAGCACTCTGTCTGAAAACAGGGCAGGACTGTGTCACTCAGTGATGGAGTATATGGTTTTCATAGGTAAGCTCCCAAATCCAGATACTGGTTGCATGAGAAACTGGAAAACTACTACTATTCCAATGTGATAAACACACAATTGATCTGTTAATATAAGAAACTCTTAACTTAGACCCAAAGAAATGTCAAAAAGAAATGTGAACCTCATTCGTATTCAGCATAACATGATACCTGTCTACACAGACTTTTCTAAATAGGTCTCAGTGACCACTTATCATGATGGCTGTATGGTGACTCCTGAATCTGGGACAACAGAAATGTCAGCTGCAAGGGAATCTGAACATGAGACTGTTACTGTGTACGTGTCCTGTTTAAATATACATGCTCTTCCCATAGATATCTATGTCAAATGGGAAACAGGGTGCACAGTTAGGTCTTGGACTGATCCAGTAGGACTCAACTCAGAGAAACAGATGTAAGTTTGACTAAGATGTAGATTACTGTAAACAGTTGTATGCAGTAGCACTATGCATATTTAACTCAGAAATATCCCACTGTTCAGTATAGAAATAAGGTATTTATATATGCAAAACTGAATTTCCACATTTTCTTGGAGGAAGATGATTACTTAGAACCTTTCCAAACTGGACTTAGACCCTTTGCAAGCCCAGCTTGGGAAGGATCTAAGAAACCTAGACCAGTGTGGGGTCTGAAATGGCCTTGGTCACTTTGGATGATGACCTCCTGTGGCAGCTAGGGAGAATGGATCTAGATCTCTTGACAGATTTGAGTATCATGGGCCATGATATCCTCCTATGGACCTTGGTGGTGGGGGGTAGTAGGAATTAATATGGACTTTATCACACAGGGAAAATCAGAGCTTTAAACAGCAATTATCCCGTGAAAATCATGCAATTGCAATTAAACATTTTCACACACATCACAAAGAGCAATTATTCCAAGAATAAACAGGCAATAAACAGCAACAAATTGTTCACGGCATTTCGCCATGAATGATTTGTTGCTGTTTATTGCCTGTTTATTCCTGGGATAATGGCACTTTAATTGCAATGTTGTGTGAAAATGTTAATCATGATCTCATGATTTTCACGGGATAATGTGTGAGAAAGACGTATGTTGCAATGGCTTTGATCCACTGCAACATTGATATTTCAAGAATCTGATGCTGGAGGAATTATTGCTCAATTCTTCACCCGTTATCTTAAGAAGTTCCACAAAGTTCTGTTGTTTCGCTTATGCTAATTCACCATTCATATGAAACCTCTGAAAAAAGTCATCTGGGATTTGGGGCTTCTCTGTAGCCCTGGGATATATAAATGATATTCAACTCTGACTTCTTAAACTAATCCCAAAGAGGTTGTGAAAGTCTGGGGAAAGTGATGAACTATATCTCAGCTAACAAGTTGAGACCTAATGCAGATAATACAAAAGTACTGGTGGACAGTAGACAAGTTGATTTGAGATACACTTATTCTGTATGGAGCTGCCATACACACTCTTTGAAGGACCAGTTTTGCAGCTTGGGACTCACTGGATGGATCCAGCATTGTGCCTGGTTATCCATATGTTTGCTGTGAAGATTTTACCTAAATATTAGGAAGAATTTCCTGCTGGTACACACTGTTCATCCATGGAACAGACTACCTTAGAAGGCAGTGGGCTCTTCTTTGTTCCCTCTAATTCTGTGAGGCTATAAATCCACGAGTCTGTGACAATCTTTGTCAAGTTTTTGTTGATGTGCAGGTATACTCCTTTCTGGAGAAGGCAAATTTGGCTCACAGGTACACATGGTTTAGTTATATACAGATTAAATTAGTCGTACACATATAAACTGGTGCCAGACTGTGAGCCCTTGCCTACCTGCCAATGGTGTGTCTCTAGGAATGAAAGAAACCATTGTAGCCAAAGGACACACACATGGTGCTGGTTCCTGGAACATTGGGGGAAATTGCTAGTATATCACATCAGTTTAAGAAATACCAGGTTGAATTATTGTAATGGAGATGCTTCCCTTGAAAAGTGTCTAGAGACTGCAATCAGTGTAATATGGAACTGCAAGAAAGCTTTCTGGCACTTACTATATAGAATATGTTTCATCACCAAACAATTTGCACTGATCTCCTGTTAGTTTCTGGGTCCAATTCTAGGTGCTGATTATTTCCTGTAATGCCCTGAATAGCTTGGGCCTAAGATAGCTGAAGCACTGCATCCTCCCTCACAGATCTGCATGTCAGTTGTGGATGTCATCTCAGTTCCTGTTATGACTTTCACCACTAAGTTGAAGTGAGTTTGGCAGTAACATGAGCCAGTGCTTTACCAATGGTAGCAGCCATATGTGGCACTTTCTTTTGTAAGATCTATATTTGTTGGTTTTTAATAGAACTTTGGAAAGCAACCAACTACAGATCTCAAAATCCCCAAGTGAACATGCTGGGATATGGTAGTCTGAAAAAGTAACTTTCCCAAACTCTGGTTTTTAGCCATTTAGACAATTTCTACTTTGCCAGATTTTACAAGGTTTAAAATGATATTTTAATTCTCTGTTTTTGATGTTGCTTTTCAGTAATTATTTCAAGACTGTATTGTTCTTCATTTTTATTGTTTTAGGATAGATGTTTTCAGTTGCAAATGACCTTGAGGATTCTTTTGAAGGCTGAAAAATGGCATAAAATGTCTTTATAGATTAAAAATGCAGAAATGATTTTGTTTGGGGACTGAATTTATTTATATCTGTGGGAGCTTTGTATTGAAGGCTTGTTTATGGTTTTTAAAGCCCAATAAAGGGAGAGATGTTTTAATCAGAATTAAATTAAGCCAAATGAAATTCCTAGGGATGCTTTCTCCTATTTTAACTCCTCCTTTTTCTGATTCTAATTCTGCTTTTTTTATGATGTTTTCAGTATACAGTGGAGCCTTGTTATACACTGGGGTTTGGTTCCAAGATCCCTCATGGATAACAAAATCCATGAATGCTCAAGTCCCATTAAATATAATGACATAGCAAAATGGTGTCCCTCATAAAAAAAAGGAAAATCAAGGTTTGATATTTGAAATTTATACTTTTTTTAACATTTTCAAACCGTGGATGCTTGAATCTGTGTATAAGAAGGGCCGACTGTATAAGTTAAGCAAGTAAGATGATAGGATGCAGCCTTGCCTGACCCCTTTGCCTATTGGGAACCACTCTGTTTCCCCAAATTCTGTTCTGACGGTGGCCTCTTGTCCTTGGTACAGATTCCTCATCAGGACTATCAGATGTAGTGGCACCCCCATGCCTTTGAGTGCCTACCATAGCTTTTCATGATCTATACAAACAAATGCCCTTCTGAAGTCCATGACACACATGGTCATTGAAGTATTTCTTCTTATCTCTGCATGTCAGACATTTCACAGTTGTGTTCATACTTCTGGTTTTGTTCCTATCTCCCTTTGCTTTTGCTTTTCTTCTTTCTTTTATTGCACAAAGTGTTTCATCTGTCATCCACTGTTTTTTATCTTTCTTTTTGGCCACTGTTAGTGTTTTCTTGCGTTCATCCTTAATTGTGTCTTTGACTTCTGTCCACAGTTCTTCAGGTTCTCAGTCGATTATACTCAATAGTTCAGGTCTGTTTCTTACATTGTCATTGAATTCATGTCATATTTTGGTATAATGATGGTTTTTGCTTTCTTCTTCAGCATAACTCTGATTTTTGTTATGAGCAGTTTGTGCTCTGTGCAGTGGTGACCCGCACCAAGGTGTCACCTGATGGGGGGGCAGGGCTTCCAGGATGAGGCTTTGGGGACAGAGCCAAAAGGGTGCACTCCCAACGCCTTGCCCCACACGGCTTTATTTCAGAGTAAAGCTACATGGGGCAGGGACATGTGCCAGGCCCTTTCTCTCCCTGCACTGCATGGCTTTACTCTAGAGTAAGGCCGCACAGGGGCAGGGATGGGGGGGTGTGCCAGACCTTCTCACTGCCACACACCGTGGCATGAAGCAGGGAGGTGGGTTGTGCTTACAGGGTATCACCCCCCTTCAGTGTGGTCCACACCCTTGCGCCCCCTAGTGCTGCTACTGGGTCTGTGCCACAATCAATTCCTGGTTGGGTTTTGGCCACAAGAGTAGAGCTTTTCCATCTCCATCTTTCATTCATAGGGTTGCCATAAGTCAAAGTAGACAGCAGGCAAAAGAGAAATGAGAGGTGAAATAACATGACATGGGTGGGGAAGGGTGGGGCATATGGTAGTATGCCTTGCTGATTGATGGGGAGACAAAGGGGATAAGAGTGGGACACACAGTGGTAGGGGAAAGCGGGTGTCAGAAGCACCTTGATGTGGGGGAATAAGGCACAGAGAAGGAAGGGGAGCAGGCTAGGCAGTGGTGGCAGGAGGAGGGAGGGATCCAGCACTAGCAGAACCCCTCTAGGAGAGAAAATTGTGCTTTTCACTATTCCTGGCACTCAAACAGCTGCCTTAATCTGCTTGAGTTAGGCGCTAAATAGTACAATTTTAAAGGTGTTTTTGAACATACAAGGCATCTGGTACTACATCAGTTCTGTTATCCTCAGAAAAGCTGAATCAGATCAGCACGGTTGCTCTCATTTGCAGATATGGACATGAACAGAGGTGCGTCTAGCGATGTTTAATCTGTCCGTAATGGTCATGTGGAGAATCTGTATAGTTGCTAATGTGTATCACTTCAGTCACTTAAAATCTTCTTGCAACTCTTCCTTGGTTGAAATGCTTGCATACTCCATTCCCGGTCATCCTTGCACCTCTTTGTTTCTGAGAAAGTTCCTGCTCTGAAATGAGTGTTTGCAACTGTTGTTGCTAATCCCTTTCTTGAATAATCTACTTGTGTCTTGGGCATGCTGAAAGTTTCTAGGTCTGAAAACTTTAGCTAGCTCTGAAATGGATACTTATAATTAATTATTTTTTATTCACTTACATTTTCTGAATGTATTTATTAAGTTGGACATGCTTCAGTCATTTGAGGCTGACAGCTTTCCGTGTACAGCAATATGTGTTTGTAACTTTTCTTATCAAACTTCTATTGCAAATTGAACAAACACTCATTCTGATGCCCCAAGCAGGACTAACTCATATCTTGCTACTATCATTAAACTGGTAACTATATTTTTATGCACGACATCTACTCTACATCCAAGGCAAAACCTCACTGGAGTCATAAGTAATGAGTATGAAGATTTATCTCTTATTAATTTTTGCTTCTTATTTCCAGTGGTCCTGAATCATCTCCCAGTCATGTACTCATGTCACCAGCAGTTCATCATGAATGCTGCCAACGTATATCTAGTATACCCATATTGAACTTGCTTATCTTAACAAGGGTTGAGATATCATTTCTATAAAACTTTATAATGATTTTGTCTTTAGTTATGCCATTTCTATTAGCTTATCTCATTAGCAGAGATGGTTTTCCACCTTTCATCTGTTAATTTCTTCTCCACAATCATTACTCCATTTAATTTTAACCTACTGTTTTTTAACAGCCACCTCCTTTTGTAAGTCATAAATGATGAAGATGCCTTTAGAAGATTTTAAATTCAACATAAACTTTTCAAAAGAAGTCAAGTTTTGTTCTTCACGTTGCCCTCATTTGTACTAACATCTCTTACTTGAAAACGAGGCTATAACAAAAGACTATTGTTTCATAGGCTCACACGTTTTGCCATCCTGCAATATCTCCTTTCTCTCCCTCCCCCACAAATGCATGCACACACTAATCTTGTTAAAACTACAGCTTTTCCTGTAATTGTAAATTCTATGCTAATATCCTTATCTTATATTCTTAATTAAAGAAGACAGGTACTTGATTTATATTTTGACTGTTTCTCAGGCCTGTTACAGACAGCCAAAATAAAGCTGCTTTGAGTCACAGTGGAGGTATGGTGTTTCAATGATGCATGCATCCTAAAAGTCCAGAAGCCACACCAAAGCCACACTTAGATACCAGAGGGCTATCCTTGCCAAGCCCCCTGTTCCCATTTCATGACTCCTTAATCAGCAGTTCATTTAGCCGCGAGACCCCTCAGCCTTCATACAGGTTGATGATAGTCTGCTACATGGAATTGGGGTGATTTTTGAAGTCTCTAGACAAGTTCATCCTCAAAAGAAATCAGACTTAATTCTGACCACATGCCCTGTTAACACAGAATGCCTCCACGCTTCTGCATGGACTCACCAATGTCTGCGAGATAAAGGTTAATCCAGTGTCTTCTTTGCCTAACCATGGGATTAGTCTTATTTTATACAGGTTCACAGATGTGCCAGTAAAGAACTGCACATTGTTTTAAAATTTTAATTGGAGGTCAGACATTAACATTCCTCTTTCAGAGTGGTAAGTCTTAATTACTACAAATGAAATCACCTTAATATCACCTTCATTGCTATAACCAGTTGACAAGGTGATCAGTGATCGGGTAGAAGCTGCCATAGGTCCAGATTAGATCAGGTTCTATTCTGATTGATCACATAATCCACTGCTTAGGCAAGTTCTCATCAACTGCTTCAGGTTTTCAGTGGCTGACCTGCTATAGTCCATCCAGGATGACATTAAGAAGAGACTTGACCCAACATGGTTATAAGGCAGGTGTCTGCCATCATGTCGTTTCTGCTCCATACGAGAGCAGCTAGAATGGCAGCCATCCTCACATTAAGAGGCTGTTGAGGGGAGTTTCCAACAGGACCTGCCCACCAGACATCGTTTTCCATCTTGGGATGTGAACACGGTCTTAAAGGCTCTGACGGTTGGGCCGATGAAGTCCCTTTGGGAGGCCTTCCTCAAACACCTCTCCCTCAAGGTCATCTTCCTCATGGCCATTCCCTCCTCCAGACGGGTGTCAGAGCTGGGGCCCTGTCGGTACATAAAGACTTGTGTATTTTTAGGCCTGTCTCAGTGTGCCTTCGTCCAGACCCTACCTTCGTGCCTAGGGTCAACTCAGCCTTTCAGGTGTCACAGGACATTCTCCTGCCTTCATTCTGCCCTGATCCTAAGAAGGACTTGGAAAAGACCTGGCACACATTGGATGTGTGCAGAGCCCTCAAAATCTACATCAAGAGGGCTTCAACCTTAAGGGCATCTGAGATGTTCTTTTCCTTTCGCCTGGGCTCTTTGGGGTACAGGATACCAGTCTCGACTCTGAGTAGGTGAATCAGGTCTTGTATTCAAAAGAGCTACTGAACTCTTGATCTCACTCCACCCGAGGGGTTGATGGTGCACTCAACCAGGAGTACATCTACCTCTGTGGCCTTGACCACTAGTGCCTCCCTGTCGGATATTTGCAGGGTGGCCACATGGAAGTCGCCTTCGACCTTCATAAGACATTACAAACTGGACGTGTCTCAGTCCGCTGAGGCGTCATTTGAAAGGAGGTTCCTCCAACAGATTGTGTCGGGGGCCACAGTCTCCTAGCAGCACCTCCCTCCCAGTTCGAGAGGGCTTTTGTAAATCCCAGATTACAGGAGGACAGGACCCTCTCTGCTGGGAAAAGGAACGTTGAGTACTTACCGTGACACGTTCATTTCCTGCAGAGAAGGGTCCTGGCATCCTGCCCACCCGGGTGCTGCCTGCGGCCTCCGACCCTGCTTGCCTGTTGGTGGACCTGCCTTGTTCTTCTTCTTGTTGCTGGATTGGTTTTTCTGAGTTCTTGTTTGTTCTTGGACTAGTTTTTTCTAAGGTGTTCTAGTTAACCCTTAGCTGATGTTACTAAAGTTCAGTTCCTTGATTACCTTACTAGTCGCTTGGCTTGTTATTGACTGAGGCTCAGGGGGGCTAGCTCCTCCCTATATAGGGGCCGGTCTTTTGTTTATTGTCCCTGCCTACAGGAGCAAATAGGAGGAGCTAAACCCAGATTACAGGATGCCAGGACCCTTCTCTGCAGGAAATGAACGT